>NW_022631961.1:0-21047 GCF_010015895.1 Lontra canadensis
TGTTTTTCATTTTCTAGTGGAGCAACCAGAAGTTATACTGAGGTAAAGCTACTTTTATCCAGGGGCGCAGCTGGAAGGACATGGAGACAGTGTGCGAATTGTGATTTTCTTGCTTGTCTGGTGGTTTTTCCTCTGTGTCAATGGCTGCGTTATGTATGAAGAATTCAGGTCTTGTTTCTGTTTTACGATAACTTCCAGACCTGGAAAGCAAAATAGGAATGCAGCTTTCCCTGTTTTCACAGAATTTCAGCTGAGAACAACGGGTGATAGACTCTTCCTTGCATCCATAAGGTTCAGTGATGGCCATTTCCAACAGTCTAAAAGGAAGAAAGACTTCTTGAAGTTTTCTTTGACATACATCAGGAATACATACGTATGTGAGTGCATGCGAGTCTGTGAGTGGCTTTTTCTCTCTCCTCCTCCTGGTGGAGAGACTTGCAGACTTTTGCCTTGAGAATTCTAAAGGTAGGACTTTGGCAGGAGTTAGCCATTAGCGCGGCAAGGAGGAAGGGCAGCAGAAAAACATGCCACTTGGGAAGTAAGGATATGTGATTTCATGGATCGGTGGATATTGCACAGAGGAGCTACACTTGAGTGAACAGACGTGGCCCTCTCTGGAGGGCAGGGGACCTCAGCAGGAGTTTGTGTGGCGTGAACCACAAAAGGGATTTTAAGAGGAGGCAGCTGGAAGAGTATCTGCATTGGGGAAGGCAAAGACCCCACCAATGAGATTCAAGATAATGGACACAAACTGTCACATTTATGGTTTGAAATAAATACTCCCGACTGGAGGAGACTCTTTACCTGTCAAAATAAATGTCACATGCACGGGAAGGAGTATGTCAAGATCTGTGTTTCATAATTGTGAATAAACATAGTACGAACCTTCGCTTTGGGTTTTGCCATTTTGTCCTTGGGATTTGTTGCACAGGCCCAAAGTGGAGCTGGTCTCTGATCTTTAGGAAGTGGAACGGGGTCACTGAGCGGTAGATAAGATAATTTCTTGTTTAGTGATGGGCACTGTCTCTGCGGTCCATGGTGGGAGATGGCCAGGAGAGGAGGTGACTGAAAGGGAGGAAGGCCCTTGTGATCCTCCTTGAGTAGGATGACTACCTCTGTTCTTTTCAAAAGGCACAGACAGGGTTATCATCTCTGCATTTCTGAAGGGGTACATGGAAATCTAGGTGCCTTCAAACTTTACTTGTAAGTACACCCAACTGCTTCCCAGCACAGCTGACCCCAGAATAAATGTGGTAAAGTAATGCGCAGCACAACGCCTCCTCAGTTGATCTTGGGTCTTCATATATGTACCCTCTGGTGCTGCCAGCCCTCGGTGATTTGAAGATTCTTCCTTCGGTCAGAGGAGGACACCTTAGCCAAATTGAGGCAAGTAGCCATTGTTGATTAGAAACTTCAAAATCACCTAGTCCCTCTAACCAATGGCAATGGGGACAAAGTGAAGAAAAACTAGCCTGTGAGAAGTAGAGCTCTACCCTAGAAAAAAGTCTGCTGAAAAGTTTTTGGTCTCAAAACACTAATATAGGAGGAATCAACTAGGAGCAGAATTCATATGAAGAAAATAATGAAGTTTTTCTCAGGGAATGGGCAAAGTATTTCTCAACATTCCTGAGGTCACCTGAAACTGTAATGCATTTCACCACATTTCAGCAAGATAATAAGAAAGTGCTGTGGGGACAATGGCTTATCTTGTACGCATTTGTCTGTGTGAGATGAAATAAGCCACCAGGGGTGTGGAAAATCTGTAAGTATTGTTGAAAAGGGTATTGAAATTATAAATTACATTTACTCATTCCTTACTGGCAAAGGAACTGTGCAACACACTAGCTTTTATTCATTTTATTACTAACAAATTGTTGGCAAAAGGCCTCAATAATGTATTTCCTTTTAAATGCCAGAGAAAGTATTGAAATAAAAGTAAGCTATTGCTTATTTTTCAAGTTACCAAATTTCTGTTCTTGAAATGTTATGATCTTCACTTTTAAATGGTATAGATAATGTAGGAAATGAACTATATTTCTTGGTCAGCAATCTGAAAAATTCATAAAACCCTGTCCCCTCTTTGACTCTTGAACCGAGCAGCAGTAGCGTGCTCCCAGAATTTCCATTAGAGTTGATGAAAGACACAGGTGTGCTTTTCGAGGGAACAATATCTGGTGGCCTGTTATTTGAATAACATTATAAAAGACTGCTTTAGAGATAGAACCAGTATGGGTAGGATACAAAAACCGAGGGAAAAAGTCTGTGTTTCTTTATGTGGGTGAATATTTGTGTGATTTCATTAGTTGCCTACAGAATAGAGAGTATCTATTGAAAAAAATAATTGTGGAAAGAGAAGAATGGAAAGGAAAACCTTAAAGGATTAATATATTTGGGAATCTGTTTGCAATCTTGTGTGTGTGACAGAGAGGGAGAAAGAAAGGGAGGCAGGGAGAAAGAGACAGAGGAGAGAGAGATTAAGAGAAAGAGGAGAGGGAGGGAGAGAAAGAGGAGAGGGAGGGAGAGAAAGAGGGGAAGAAAGTAAGAGGGTTTAGTGACTGCTACCTCTATTGGTAATATCTACTCAAAAGTTATGCATACCTACTAAGGGTGTTTTAGGCTCCACTATCTCTATGCCAAATATCTGTTTCTGCAATAAATGACTTTTAAAAAAACCTCAATACCTCTATCATGGCTTGCAATTGATTCTTGGCTCAAGATTTAGTTGGCTTTAGGTTTTTATTGATGAGCTATGTGTTTTTCCTATTAACATTTCTTTTATGATTTCCATAGCAGTTTAACACCTGGAATATAGTTTTTATTTTGGAGGAAGAAAACTTATTTATTTCATTTTATTAATTTTTTTCAAGGTCTTCTAACATCATGACCTTGACGATTTTCCTCATTGGGTTGTTGATGATAGTTATTATTTGAATGAATTAACTGTCATATGGGCTTAGTCAACCTGAAACTTTAAGTGTGTGAGTTTTATTTTGTTGGACCAACATTATAACAGAGGATGAAAAAAAAATGGTACCCTTCTGAATCCCTGAAGACAGGCTCTGGATATCTGACATGCCTATACAAAACATAATCGCTTATTTTGCCTGAAAGCACATGCCAACGCCGTTTGCTATGTTTCTACGTTGCTAGATACTGGGTTTTGTATATCTCTGAAGTCAGTTTACCTCCACGTGCCTTGTTGTGTCTGATAGGCTGATTCTCCTCAACTGTTTAGGGCACAGATATCACACCAGACTTGAGAAAAATGAACCTTTGGTTAGATTTTGTTGTGTCACATTATGGAATTCCTTTTTCTCTTCTACTTTCAAAAAGGTAGTATTCCATAGAACAAATTTCATGATTCCTGCATTTTGAAGATTATCCTTCAACATTCCAGAGTGTGGTGAAGATCTGGAGGGCTTGGCTCGAGTGTCCAGTGAGTGAAGACTTTTGTTATGGCAAAATAATAAGGTGTGGGCTTTTTATTGTGAAGTCTCCCTGGAATGTTAGTGCTATTTTTTTAAATTGTTTTTTATTTACTAAAAACCTTACAGTGAACCTTAAATCTAATATATTTGGTTAAAATAAAGTACATAATTTATAATTCACGATCAGTTTCCCTGTTGATACCCAGAAGGTTGATGCTGATCCCAAGCCATTTTAGAAAAGCAAATAAAATTGTAATCATGATTGATAATGTGTAGGGGAATTGCACTTCCTTTACCTAAATTTGCTTTCCAGGTTAATGTATTTTAATATACTTATAAGAATAAACTTTCATTTCCCCCCCAGTTTTGTCATCAACCGCTGTGGCAATTTCCTGCCCTGCCCACTAATGCACATGGACCCATGCACAGACAGTAACTTGCGCGTACACGTACACACACACTCTTACTCAGGGATGAGGTCTCACGTTGTCTTGCTGGACTTCTTGGTAATTGCTGTTAGGTCTCTCCCTGACAATCATCACCTCCTAACTTACTTATCTTGTGTGTTTTCTTCTTCAGCTGCTAGAATGTAAATCCCAGGGACAGAGACTTCTGTTTATTTTGTTCTTTGCTTTATGGTCTGTGCCCACAAGATCGTCTGCCATAATACAAATGCTCAAAAAAATATTTGTGAAGTCAATGAGCAGATTGCATGCCTTTAACACTAGAAAAGAGATTTATTATTACTGTTGTCAAAAAGAAAGACGTGTTGGCAACTACCTCTCATCTACCCTCCCTCTTTTAGTAGGATATTCTCTAAGTCTATTTTTCTTATCAGGACTGAAATGCCTAACAGGAAATGTGGTTGCAGTGGCTCTTCCTGGATTCTGACTCCATTTGCAGTCCCTGCCCTGCCTCTTGAAGAAAATCTGGGCAAAAGGATTCTGTCTCAGGGCATCGTCAGTGCAGCATAAAGATGATGAAATCCACAATTGTTCCGCTGTGATTCAGGTCAGATGCCCTCTGAGAAAATCTTGAACTTTAGAATTCTTAGAGTCTTTTTCTTTTTGGAGAAAAGAATATATTCTTTGCAATTATCTAAGCAAAAAGAGAGAATGAATGCTGACAGTCTCTACTGACGTTAGAAAAATAAGCAGAAAGATCATTTTAAATCTATAATTGCCAGAAATATCAACTCTCCTCTGCATAGCATCAGATAATAAGTATTTTATTATGTATTTTGTATGTAGTATGTGTGTATATATGTATACATAGGTACACGTGTACATACATATACAACAATAACAGATATAAGTCGTGGACTGAGTATCAAATCAAAGTGACAATTTTAAGTGCTTGTATGTTCTTCACCATAAGGATAGACATGTTATAATTTGATTATCTCTCTTTTTTAAAAAAAATTTATTTAGTTCACAGACCAATCACAAGTAGGCAGAGAGGCAGGCAGAGAGAGAGAGGAGGAGGAAGCAGGCTCCCCGATGAGCAGAGAGCCCAATGAGGGGCTTGATCCCAGGACCCCGGGATCATGACCTGAGCGGAAGGCAGAGGCTTTAACCCACTGAGCCACCCAGGCACCCTATCTCTTTTTTTTTTAAGTTACTCTCAGCTGATATTTAAAAAAAAATGTTTATTTTTAAGTAATCTCTACAGTCAGCATGGCGCTTGAACTCACAACCCTGAGATCAAGAGTCACAACCCTGAGATCAAGAGTCACATGCTCTACTGAGCCAGTCAGGCACCCCTACAGTTTGATACTTACATGGCCAACAAATTCTCTAACTTTAGATGCTATGAATATATACTTTGATAAACATTGACCAACAAAGCTATACTTAAATCACCTTAAGGATCTTTCTCCATAAAGAAAAAGAAAAAAGTTGTGGGGGGGAGAGGATGGGAATAGGGGTAAAAGTCATCTTATCTTGTAGATTTGCAGCATAAAAGGATATTATTTATAGTAGTGATGTATTCTTTGGAATTTGAAGGCAAAAATGTTATATGGAAGAACTTTTCTGAACTTTCTGGGCAACTGGCATAGTATGCATTCAGTCTCTTTTGCAACTTCCTTGAAAACCTATTTACTTTGTTAAAGCAAAGTCTTTTTGTTATTTTAGAAAGTTTAAGAGCCAATCAAGGGAATTATAAGATCATTTTTTTGCATTATATGGCTATTAATTTATTGAGAGAGAAAAAAGATGTTCTAGATATATTGAAGTCCCATATAATTAATTTACTTCAAAGCTTACTTCAAGGAGATGAACTAGAGTGAACCCAAACTGTAAACTTAGATAGCAAAATGAATGACATAAGTAGGAAAAAAGAGAGGGGACTTGTTTCCAGCTCTGATGAGATAAATAGAAGACTGTCCTCTTACTGTAAATAATGGGACAAAATGTGTTGAGCTATTATCTTCAGAAACTGGGCAATAAATAGTGGAGGACTATGATCCCTGGAAAAAAAAAATGAGGTGAACCATAGAACCCCTCTGACCTCCTTAGAGACATCTTCCAGACTGCAGCCCAGGAAGGAGATTCTAAGCAAAGCACAGCATTTTCTCCAAGTCGAGGAGACCAAGCAGAGTTTGGGGGTGGGGGCTGGAATATGTGAGGCTGAGTGCCAGGGAGGAGGGAACTCTGGAGATATAGTGCCTCAGAAATGTACATGGGGTTCCCTTCAGTTTATCCTCAAATCCCCAGTCACGGATGTGGACAATCAACTTCTTTGAAGTCAGGCAAAGCCTGGCCAGAGCCTATCACTAAACACTGAGCCACACATGCATGGGATAAAACTCCGTGAGCTGAGGCAAAACATAACTAGAGAAATAGATGCTAAAAAGTTGCCTGAGCTCATCCAGAGTTGGGAGATGTTTTGAGCAGCCAGAAAGCAGAGTCCTCATTCGGCCTTTTCCGTAGAAACTCCAGAGAGTTTTGCCTCATATTATGACAAAACCAGCCCTGGGACTAAAGACTATTCTAGACTTGCCCTAACTAGGCTTAAAAACAAGTCTTGAAAAATCAGACTGATGCATCCATGACTTCCTGTCAGATCAAAATCCAACAGTATTTAAAGGAAACAAAGAAATCTAGTACTCAACATACATAGTCAACAAGGCCCAGCACCCAATGCAAAATTACTAGGCATGTAAAGATGGAAAATATGACCCACAACTCTGGTAGAAATCAACAAATAGCAAACAGTGATGGCTCAGCGGGACTCAGTGATGGCTCTCAATGACCATCACCTCCTGATGGTCATGCCCTTTAGTCTTCTTGCACATTGTGTTAGCATGGGTTGCTATGGCCAGTAGAGTGCATTAGCGGTGCCCCTGTGTGACATTCTAGGCTAGGACAAGAGGACAGTTGGATCCCTTGTTCTGGAAGAAGCCAGCAGCTATACCATGAGCAGCCCTGTAATGAGGCTTAGGTGGAGAGGAACTGAGACTTGCTATCCCCATGAGTTAGCCACCTTGAAAATGAATCTTCTTCCTGCTCCAGTCAAGCCTTCAGATACGTGCATCCCCAGCTGACATCTGACTAAATCTCACAAGAACTGCGAGATAGTACACCCAATCAAAGCCACTCCCCAATTCCTTAACCATAGAAAAGATGAAAGATAGTAAATGTGATTACTGGTTTATGACACTGAGTTTTGAGCTAATTTCTTAGGGAACAATAGAGAGTTAATATAGACATTGGTACTGTCACTCTAATAAAAACCCCCCAAATCTAGGAGTGACTTTGGGACTGAGAAAGTAGGGAAAAGCTAGAACATCTTAAGGAGACTTTTAATGAAAGGCCAAAGGCCTTGGAGCTACTACTAACAACCTTGTGGCCCTTGAGGAGGCTGCCACAGAGGCGGAAAGTGAGGAGAATATGATTGTGGAGACTGGTGAAAAGAGAATCCCTGTTACATGGTGGCCAAAAGTTGAGAGGCACGGTCAATGGCCATGATACTGTGGTATCCTGGGAACTAGAGAAGGCCCTGAGTCAGCTGGATGATTAAACTAAGAATCTTTGGGGGGCAGGATGTTGCAGGTGCCATCTGGCTTCCTTTTGCAGTTTGTTGCACAACGTAAAGAAGAGGGAAAGAGAAGTTAAAGGAAAAGTTGTTAAACACGAGGAAACTGCTAGGTTTGAAAGGTGCCCCATCTCTTCAAATAGCAGACAAGGCTAAAATGAAGAAATGGCTCTAGGAAAAGATCAAGTCCAAAGAACTGTTAGGAAAGCATGGTCTCAAGATGAAACCAGGCATGGAGGGGAGTGATGTCATCAAGATGGCAACACAATGGCTCCCAAATGCAGCCCTCCTCCCGAGAACAACTAGCGACTGTCCATAGGCAAGACACCACTTGAAAATCCAGGACGTGGGGGTAGGGTTGAAGCACCCCCTTCCCCCTGGAACACAGAGACTGAAAAGGGATTGCATTAGAAGGGTAAGAAGAGCAGTTACACTCCGATGGCATCACCCATCCACAGGCCAGCACCGGGATGCGCTGAGAGGCAACCCTCTTCTTCCCCTCCCCTCAGGCTGATGGTTTCTCTGGTGGGAAAAATAAAAGAGCCCAAGATGAACATCTAGCTCTCCCGGCATTGTGGGATGTTTCCTGCAGGGCCCACTTGGGTCTTGCCTCACAAGGATCACAGGGGAAATCTGTGAGGTTTGATCCCTGGGGGTGGGACTGAGATGGAGGGGTTGGGGTAGAGTTTACAGCAACTCATGCTCAGACCTTGGCTGACAGCATTCTTCTTGCAGGAGCGAGCAAGTAGGCATGGCAGCCAGTGGCTCTGCCCATCTGCAGAGCTGAGCTGGTGGCCCTGTCTGGCCAGGGAGCAGCTCAGCTGGATTAAGTCCACAGTAAATGAGCCATACACACCTGGGAGCCTGTTCAGTCCTTCTGCCTTGGCAGGGAAGTGAGCTCAAAGCCCTGCCTAATACTGAATACAGCCCTCTGTCCTGCCAGAGCAGGAAGCCATAGACAATCCTACAGCCCCAATATATAGTAGTAACAGCTGCACAGAGAGCCCAGCTCGTGGCTCTTCGGATCTCCAGTGCCAAGCCAGCGGCCTGTTGGGTCAGCAAACTTGGTGACAAGCTCTGCCTGATTCAGGTACCCATCCAACCAGCCATACCAGCCTCAGACCCTTTTCTGTCACTACACCCATGCAGGGAAGCAAATTCAAAGCCTGCATACTGCAGAATAGAGCTCATAGTCCTACCTAAGCAGGAATCCTAATCAGAGGACCCAAGGAGCTGTGCAGCCCAGCCTACATGCTCTAACCCAGGAGCCAGCTCAGCAGGTTGATGAGAAGGATATGTGGTTGGAGAGAGCCAGAATGTTTTAAAATGTTTTAGCCCACTAATTTTACAACACCAGTTTTTTTTTTAATTCTTCCTGCTCCCCCCCATCCTTTCTGTTTTTTAAGAGATGTGGTTTGCTATTTTCCCAGAGTAATGAAATTAGGAGGTAATTTATCAGTGTTACTCACTGTGTTCAAGTCTTTTTACCTACTGGGTCATCTTTCTCTTTAAATCTCTACCAGGTCCAACAGTCCCAAGGAACAGGGCTGACTCCCTGCTTGGCTTGCAATCAGCCTGTGCTCTGACACCCAGAACACTTCCAGAAACCGTCCTGATGCCGGTCTCCACTTAGATTAGGGCCCCCAAAGATTTGTGACCTAGGTCTGGATGTTTGGCTTGGATCTGGCCCCTGACCCCTGCACTTTGCTTTCTTCTAGAGCTGCTCTGACAATTCCCTTGAGGATCCCAGCCACTCTGACCCCAGTGCCCACTGATGACTGCTGACAACCCCTCTCAGGTTGACAAGAAGTCCTGGCCCCCGCACTGCTCTGCTTCTGGCTGCAGTTTGGCTTCGGGTTCCAGACTGGCTCTCGGTTCCAGGCTGGGTCCTGGGTAGTGATCAGACTCTGCTCAGGAACAGTCTTCGAGGGACTGAGGCTCATTTCTGGGAAGGTAAGGATGTTCTCAAACCTGACCGCAGGTGAGACAGCAGCTACTGGACAGAGCGCCCATCTCCACCCCACCCCACAGTTTCCTGGAGAAATTCTAAGAGAGTCAGTTTGAGCTCCTGCTGCTGGCGCCCAGATCCTGGGGTCTTCCTACGGTGGGGAACAACCAGTTTGAGCAAAACTGGTTTGTGGTGTGTCTGTCCTCTCAGGAGCTAAGTTAATACAAGAAACACTTCTTAAAGGTGAATAAAATGTGTACAGGTTCTACAGGACTCACAGTTTATAGGGGGAATTTGGCTTGTTCACAGACACAAATACACACACCCACACACCCACATACAAATGAATTCCAACTGGCAGTTTTTACCTTTCAGAGGATTATCCAGCAACATAGTTCTTAGGTAAGGCTTTTGTGAACCTGTACACCTAATTTAGTTCTTTGCATTCCCTAATTACAAAATTGGTACATACATTCTCCTTGTAAAAAGTTAGAATTACATAAAATGAAAAATGGGTGTTCATCCTAACAAACCATTTTTTATGCATTTGCACATTTCAAAATACATGTAAATATGTTTTTCACAAATGTTATATACTATTTGTGTATGAAAATTTCACTTTTCATAATACATCAAATGATCTTAACATGTCTGTGCATATGTATATTTTATTCTTTAGAACTCTAATCTTCCAGTCTATGAGTGAAACATAAATTAGTCATAACCCTATTGATCTGTGGGTTGTTTAGAGTCTTTTCTGTTATAAGCAGAGACTGTTATAAAGAGCATTGTTGTAAATAATGCTAAGTGAATAAATGTCTTTTATTCAGAACACAAGATCCATATCTGTGAGATAATTTTCTAGAAGTAGATTTACTGGGCTAGAGGATATCCCCTTTCGAATTTCTAGAGCTATTGATAAACTAATATGCTTAGAGTTTATCAATTTACACCCTCAAAGGCAGTGTATGAGGTTTTGTTTTGACATAGCCTATACCAGAATGTCAGTAAATCATTTGATTTGTGTCATTGGTATCTTATTTTGGTTTTATTTTTATATTATTGCTTAGAATCATTATATTTCTTCTTTGGGTGAGCTCTCAACCACTTTTCTGGTTTACCTTTTGGACTGTTGGGATTTTCTTCTTGATTTATGAGAACCATTCATATATTAAAGAAAGGATCACTTTTACCTGTATTTTGAGTCAAAAGTTCTTCCCTCCACCCACCCACACCTGCCACCTTTGTTGGTGACCATGGCACATGTTTGTAGGTGAATTAACTAACACTTTGTTTTTATGAGTTCTAGATTTTGTGTCATAATAGACTTTGTGATTGTAATTAACTACTACATAAAAAATTTAAATAACCATGTGGAATTTATTTTAGTGTAGTGTAAGAGGTTAAGAATCAATGACATTGAGTGCTTGCTGTTAAGCAAAAATTGTGCTGTCTTTCCATAATATGGAATGGCAATTGAAACATGGGTGCCCATTCAAGGACTACATATTCTAGTCCCTTTGGCCTACATGTGTAGCCATGTGGCCTGTAATCAAGTACAGAATTTAAGCAGAAGTGATGTGTATCACCTATAGGCCAAGACCTTTAAGAAGTTCTCTGTTCTGCCATTTAGACTAAGGCAACAGAGGAACCCATTTAAATTGTGGCACTCTAAGTTGGCAGGAATTTGGGTCCCTGAACTACCATGGTCAAGATAGCTACTCATTGACTAGGAAAATCTACTGTGATTGTTACATGAGTGAGAAACATTCTTCCATTGGGATAAGCCACTAAAATGTTGGGCCATATTATTAAAGTGGCTAGTATGGCTTTACCAATAAAGTATCCAGTGAAGAGATAGCTGTCCCTAACCACTCGTGTCTGAGCACACTTCATTTTATTCAGTGAGCACTCTGCCAACTGTCAGTGGAAGGGAAGTGTTAGTTACATAGCATTTGTAAAGGATCTGGAAGAGAGGTGATTTATCATGGGTGAATTTCAGAGTTAACCACATATTAAAGAGAGAATTCTATTCAGTGCACCTGTGTCATCCACATCACTAGACCAGGAAGAATCTGAAAGTAAAAAGCAGAAGTATATCAAACCAATCCAGGCTGATTTTAATTCAACTACTACCACTAATAATACTTCATTTAAAATAAGACATTCAAATTTAATTTAAATTAAGTGGTATACCAGGATAGTAGTGGAAAACCAGTTTTGGCTGCTGGAGATAGAATTAACAATCACATAGAACACTTAATAATAACCTATACTAAGCAAAATAGGCTTCATTTGTAAATATGAATGGATAATCAAAGATTACATCTGAGGAATACATGCAGAAGGAACAAGATGAGCTAATAAAATACCTGAAGTAAGTGAACAACAAATATTTGCTGATAAAGTGAACATTGAATTTAAAAATATTCAAGCATGACAATATGTACTTTTTCCTTTAAACTGTCCAACATCAGCCGGATTTTACAAATGCTTGACTCTTTGAAAAACTACTTTGAAAATCAATCTAGTGCCCTACAATGGTATTGGACTAGTTTGTGAATGAGTCCTCTATTTGTTCTTGTTGCAATTTGTTCAGAATCAGTTGTGATCTTTAATCAAGTGTTCAATGAAGGGAAGACCAAAGAAACGTAAAGCTTTGAAGCATTTAGCAAATTGGAATTATTGAAAACAAAGTATGTGAATAGGAAGCCATTGAATTTGTCACTACAAAAGCCAGGAAGGAAATGAACAAATCAAACAAGGAGAGCTCAAACAATGTATCTGATTTAATTTTGCAATTTTATAATTGTGTTTTGTAATTTCTTAACTTGGGAGAAGAATTTTTTGATGAGCTTCCATTTGGGGGATAAATTTACATTCTGTAATGAAAGACCTATTATTTTGCAACATCTCCAATTGTTGGCCAAATATTGAAGATAATCAGAGATAGTGAGAATTTATTTGATGAATTTTGTGTTATAAAATATTTTCTAAGAAGGATAATCTCAATAAAATAAAGAGACAGTAGATGAACCTATATTGACTGAATTATTTAAATATTTCTATACACAAAAGCATTATTAATAACCTTCACAGAGTAGACTATTCCTGAGGAATATTCCTGAGAATATTCCTGAGGAATCTCACCATATGTAGAAAGACGGCTTTTTCAATAAAATATGGGTTAAAGAGAAGAGTCTATTGAAGGTGTCAACAAATTCAAATTTATTAATGACAAAAAGCAAACTTGAAGAATATTACAATATTATGCACCAACTAAAAATAACAAGAACATATTTGTAATTAGAGTCCCAGAAAGAGAGGATAGAGACAATGTTGCAGAAAAATATTTCAAGAAATAAAGGCTAAAATATTTCCAAATATGATAGAAAATATCAAGCTATAGGTCCTAAAAGCTCAAAATACCCAAAGAAAGTTGAATATAAAAAAACACCACACCACCACATCATAGTCAAATTGCTAAAAACAAGTAACAAAGGAAAATATTAAAAGCAGCTAGTGAAAAAAAAAGACATATTCCATAGAGAAGAATGGTATAACAATGGAAACTGGATTCTAATCAAGTAGACAATGCAATGACATTTTTTAAGTCCTGAAAAAACCCTCTCAACCCAGAGTTCTAAATCCAGTTAAAGTATTCTTTAAAAAAAAAAAAATGAAGAGAAAGCAAAGGCATGATCATTTGGTCCATGATCAAAGAAGAAATCACAAGAGAAATGGGAACTTATTTTGAAAGGAATGTTAAGGAACACCCATTGTATAAAAATTTGTGGATACAGTTAAAACAGTAGTAAGAAGGTTATTTATAGCATTAAATGCTTTCTTTGAAGAATAAAGGTTTAAAATCAAGCTACTACTTTAAAGAGGTGGAAAATGAAGAGAAAATTAAACTCAAAGTAGAAAACAAGAAGGAGCAAAGAGTAGAAGGCAATGAAGCAGCAAATAGAGAAATAAAATAAGAAATCAATAAAGTCAACAGTTGGTTCTTAGAAAAATTTAATAAAATTGATAATTCCTTGATCAAGAAATAAAAGGGATATAATACAAATTACCAATATCAAGAATTACACAGGGGACATCACGAGACATTAAAATGATAATAAGAAAATTATCCATTGTCAATTTAGCTAAAAGGGATAATTAAAACATACCAAATGATCCAAGAAGAAAACATCTGAATGTCCTTAGATTTGTTAAAGAAAGTGAATTTTAAATTTAAAAAAAAATCTTTCCAGAAAAGCTCTATGCCTAGTTGACTTCGCTGGTGAATCTACTAAACATTTAAGTAAGAAATTGTATCAACCATACATCATACATTTCAGAAAATAGAAGAGGAATATTTACCAGCTCATTTCCTGAGGGAAGCATAACCTGCTATCAAAACCTGAAGAAGACATTAGGAGAAAAGGGAAATGCAGACCAATATCCCTCATGATCACAGGAACAAATATCATTGAAAAAATGACAAAACAAAGACAGTAATATATGGTAATACTAATATGCCATGACCTAATGTGAGTCATCTTAGGAATGCAAGGTTGATGAATACACTAAAAGGTCATTCAACATAAATTGTCACGTTCATAGATTAAAATAGAAAAAAATGATAATCTAAATAGATGGACAAAAATTATTTGACAGAATTCAATATGCATCCATGGTAAAACATCTCAGCACACTAGAAGGAAAAGGGGACTTCCCCAATCTGATAGAAACAGCTATGACATACCTCCAGGTAGCCATCATATTTAGTGATGAAATATTGAACATTTCAGAGTTGGGAACATGGCAATGAGATCTGCCTTTAGTGTGTTTTCCCACATTTTACTGGATGTTTTAAGCCAGTGCAGTAAGTCAAGTAAGAGAGAAAGATTATATGGGAAGAAATAAAATGGCCTTTATGTGTCCTTTACATAATTGCACATATAAAAACTGCTAAAGAAACTACAAGGATCGACAAGAACTAATAAATGAACCTAACAAGGTTACACAATATAACTTAGGTATATCTAAATCGATTGTATTTTTATATAGTAGTAAAAACAAAATGGAAAAGGAATTTAAATTTATTACAAGCCATAAAGATGAAAATATTTGGAAGTAAATCTACCTAAATCTATAAGGTAGTCCTGAGGAAAATTAAAGAAGACACTAATAAATGGAGAGATAAACCATGTTCATAGATTAGAAGATTCCAAATGGCTAAGATACCTATTTTCCCCAAATTAAAGTGTAGATTCACTATAACTGAGTCACGAACCCAGAAAGCTTTCTGATAAACTGACAAGTGATTCTAAAATTAGAATCTAAATGCTAAGAACCAAGAATAGCCAAAATAATTTGGAAAAGAAAAAAATGTTGGACACATTATACAACCTAATTTCACGATTTAATATAAAGGTTCAATAATCAAAGCACTGTGGTATTGGCTTTAGGATAGACAAACAGATCAACGCACAGAAATAGAGCCACACATAAATTGTCAGCTTATTCTTTGACAGAGGTGCCAAATTAATTCTATGCTGAAAATACAGTCTTTTTACTAATGATGCTGGAAAACTGGATGATAACTATTATGGGAAGATAATGAACTTCTATCCACACTTCTCAACAAAAGATTTATGGATCACAGACTTCAATGTAAAATTAAAACTATGAGCTTTGAGAAGATATCATAGGTGGATTTTTTTGTCATCTTGGAATAGACAAAGACTTCTTAGGACACAGAAAACATTGGTCATTAAAAAAATGATAAATTGGATTTCAAAACTTTAAAAATTTCAGTTTATCAAAATATACCATTAAGAAAATGCATACAAAGCCCCAGACTGGGAGAATAAATAATAAGTTGTACTTTTACATAATAATGATAGAGGAGGTACAATGAAAATAATATTCCATTTATATTATAATGTATAAAATATTTGAATCCCAGGCATAAACTTCTAACAATGAAACAAAAGGAAAAAATAATTGGAAAGTCATACCTTATGCTTGATTGTATAGACTATAATAAAGATGACAACACTTCCTAATTTAGTAAAGATATTTTAATGTAAGACTAATTAATTTTTCTCAGGATATTTTAAATAACATCTTTAAATGGGATTTCCAAGCCAAGGAAACATGCCTTTGTTTTAAGTTTATTGACTATTTCTGATAGTGCATTTTTATCAGATTGGATTCTGGCAATCAGGAATTCTAAAACCGGTCTTTGATTTGTTAGCAGATATTCAAACAAACCTTCAAAAAAAGGTTAAGAATACTGGAATAAAAATTAGGCCATGAGCAGCCCCAAATACCATAACAAGAAACATAATCTTAAAAAATGTCCTGAAGATGTATGCTTTAGCTGCAGATAAAACACACACCCCTATTACTGTTGAAAGTGCACTTTGTAACACTGGATAGCCTAGCAGATACAACGCCTCAATTGTTTTTTGGTTTACTGAGGGCTTAGAACTGGAAACAAATGCATAAGAAATGTGTGCAGAAAAATCGAAAGAAAACCCTATACAAATGACAAGATTAATCATGGATATGGAATCAAGATTGACATTCCAGAATGCCATGAAACCTGTTACTCCCATAATCACAGAAGCAATAGCAAAAGTTACCCACAAGGAACACAGTGGGTGAGGAATTAACAATAAGGAAACAATGAACATAGCGGTTGATGCAACAATGACATTTCGAACAGTATTTTCTAATATTGCAGCATACTGATCAAAATATATGAATGCATGGTTATACACCATTAGGGGAATCTCGCACTTTTCAGCTTTGCTTCGTAACTGGGATAACATTGTCTTCTTATTGATTGAAGAAGAAACACCCACAGTCTGAATGAAGCCCCGGGAAGAAATGATTTCATGTGATGATGAAATGTTAATGTCATATGTAAAAAGTGGAAAATGTGTTAAAAAATTGGGCAAATTATTCATAAAAGTATCCTTATCATTTACATCTTGCTGGCTCTTTTCTGTATATTGCACATACTCTCGTAACCAAAACTCTGTAAGACTTTTATCTACATAGTCACTGTTTTCCAAATCTGACAGACATATTTCCAGTTTTAGCCTAACACCTTCATCCCAGTAGTTAAGAATTTCTGTAACAATAACCATAACTCTGGGACCATAATCTGAAAAATATTCTTCTTCTACATTAAAATATGGTGTGATGTAGGAATCATCACTTGCCAAATTTCGAAGGTCTAAACCTTCCTGCACATGGAAACACCCATAGATGCTACTTATGATGTACAAAATGTATACAAGCACTACAAAAAATTTGGACTCAGTTCTTGTGAGAAAAGGGCCAAAATAGTCTCGAAAGAACACATTCATTGGATGGACATCAGTTTCTTCTTCGTCCGGGAGAGAATCACATGGGATACAGCAGGATCTTTTTAATGAGGAACATTTTTGGTCAGGAGTTTCTGGCTTTTTCAACCAGCGTAGACAGACTCTTTCTCTTTTACCATCCAGGGCCATAAATGCCCCAAAACAGGTGATGTTATAGAAATAACAAAAGAGCAGGGTTGTTCCTGTATAGATGCAAAAGTACTGTATGGACCTGAAAGATGTCATAATCCCTGTATAGAAGGCCAGGACATTGGTGATGGTGGTAATTGTAATCGAGACTGCCACTTTGGAATAGACACTGGACAGACGCTGTTTTATGTTATCCATGAGGCTGGTCTTCTGCCAGGCAGAAATCATGATGAACATATCATCAACCCCGACACCTGTTAAAAAAAAAAAAGAAGCCATCTTCATACATATTAATATCCATTAAAAATTAAATGCATAAACTCAAACCATCTTCTTTGTCCATCTCTTAAGGTCTGATTTATCTCGTCCAATCTGTGCTTTGATACTCTGTTCTCTGTTTCCTCCTTTGGTTGCCTCTGAAGCCACAGCAGAATTCAGCCCTTCCTCTGTAACAACTCTGGGCTTTGTACGTCCTCCTGTTATTTGTACATAGCATGGGATAGACCAGATACTCTGCTCCTAGTCTTCGTGCAGGGCGTTTTAACGATGAGTCAGGAAACCTGTTGTGGATGTTAGCTGAAGCAGGATTAGCAACGTTATCTTTGATTCCACTGGATTATCTGAGAGACCATTTTCCCTCATAAACCATTTTACACAAATGTACAGACACATTGAGCCAACATTCTGTTGCTTAAAATATAAGCTGGATTTATCTGTTCTACAGTTAGCACCTAAGTATCAATGTGGTAGGATTTGAGAGGCACTGCATAGTACACACACACACACACACACACACACACACACACACATCGTTTTCCTCCAAGCCTGTTTTTGATACCCAGAATGTTATCACTTAAACTTAAACTTTCCCAGGTTAAGGCATTATTATTAAAATGCAAGTACTCTTGAGATCAGACATGTGCACCAAAGTAAATCTCAAGAATCCCTTGCATAGGGGCGCCTGGATGGCTCAGTGGGTTAAAGCCTCTGCCTTCGGCTCAGGTCATGATCCCAGGGTTCTGGAATCGAGCCCCAAATTGGGCTGTCTGCTCAGCAGGGAGCCTGCTTCCCCCTCTCTCTCTCTGCCTGCCTCTCTGCCTACTTATGATCTCTCTCTGTCAAATAAATAAATAAAATCTTTAAAAAAAAAGAATCCCTTGCATATTAATATCTACTAGGTAATCCTTTTCCATAAAGATGTTTCATGATGGAATAGAGAAGACAGAACATTTGAGAACTTTGAAATCACCACTGAAAACTTGGAAAGGAGGACTAGAAAGAAGAAAGGGTATAGTGAGGATAGCAAGAGCATTTGCAGATAAGTTTCACCTGCCTCAAGCTTTCTGCTAGAGTTGACACTACTTTCACCCATGTATATTGATACAAACTCAATAAAATAAACAAGGAAATACACAAGGTGGAATAAAATGCTAATCTCCACTTCAATTTGGGGGTATCTTCTCCATGGGAGGGTACTAAGAATTGCAACTTTGTCTCTAATCAGATGTTCTCTGGGTATGATCAAGCAGGCAGAAGGATCTAAATTAACATAAGGCTACCCAGAATGTCACAAATGCATCCTGACATCCCATGGCTAGCGGCCTTGAGGATTTCAGTTGTACTCAGCTGGACAAAAGGGAAGAATCAGAAGTACTAAGGACCAAGAATGAACTCATTGATATTTACAAGGTATTTAAAAACTATTTTTATTTTTTTTTAAGATTTTATTGAGAGATCACAAGTAAGCAGAGAGAGAGGAGGAAGCAGGCTCTCTGCTGAGCAGAGAGCCCGATGCAGGACTCGATCCCAGGACCCTGAGATCATGACCTAAGTTGAAGGCAGAGGCTTAACCCACTGAGCCACCCAGGTGCCCTAAAAACTAGTTTTATTATTTATAGAACCTTATTCAGAAATTGTCCTCACACACTTCTTGAGTTGCTTAAATCACACACACACAGAGCCATTCACACTCCTGTGAATACGCAAACTATACAATCCTGGTTTACATGAAATCAATTACATACACCTTAACTTTGTTATTAGTGGCTGTGGGGGTGGTGGTGAGTGACTAAGTATGGCTGTGTACCAGGAAGAGATGCCCTGACATCCAGCATACAGCTCATCCACTGTCTCCCCTAGGAAACCAAATATTACCTCTTCCAAGCTCCTTATTTTCTCAAATAGAAACACCTTTGTTTTCTCATGCATATTATAAAATAAATTCTGAAAGTACAGGAAAATATGGAGAAAAAATTTAAACAGCTATAATTCCACCCTTCATTTTTACATATATCCATCCAGAATTTGCTCTATACAAATACACCAATACAACTATATCTTTCTATTTTGAACACCCTGTTTCATAACAAGCATTTTTCTGGTAGTGGTTATTATATCTTATGTCTACCTTATATATCTTATAAATCTACCTCTTTCTAAGGACTGAATATGATTCACAATTTTAATATGCTACATTTGAGTTGCCCAATCCCATGTGATAGGTAATTAAATGGTTTTCAAAACCTTCCTGTTCTAAATAATGCCAAAGTGAACATGCTTTTACTTTTTGAGCACTTGTCCAATTATTAGGACAAATTCCTAGGAAGTGGAATCAGTAAGTCAAACACATTCCCTGTTTAATTTTTAAGTCTTTTGATTTGCAAAACTGGACTAAAAAAAGGGTGTACCAGGTTACAGTTTTCCCCTAGCAGGATGAGTGTTCATTTCCAAACAACCTTCCTTCAATCTTGCCGATATTCATTAATCCGATATGAAAACAAGGTGTCTCATTTTTGTTTTAATTTGTATCCCTTGGTTAATTGAGAGGTCAATTTTTTTTTCTTATTATTTCTAGTAATTCATATTTTGGATTTGGGTGTGACCCATCTGTTCATGTCCCTTGTCTGTGTTTTTTCATTTGGGGTGCTAGATTTTCTCCCTCTAAAGACACACAATTCAATTTTATTTTCTTTTTTCCTGTCACCTCATGTTGGATCTATAGAACCACCCAAATATAATTATTTTGCTTAATCAAACCTAAACTCCCTCTTTTATCTACCCCACACCCCCACATATACAACATGTAGCCTCATGTTTTGTTTTACTCACCCAGAATAAGAAATGGTGAATTTGCAACTATGATCACAAATGGCACCCCCATGTACAACATCAGGCCAAAGCCGCTCACCACTGCCAAGGCAGCAGAAATCACCCCAAAGGCTGCAGTCCACATTTTGTTACGTACGCAGTCCCACATGTAAATTTGGAAGGAAAAATCATGGGATTTGTGGTGGTAGGTTCTATACTGAAATTCCATCAGTCTGTAACATTTTTGACTTGGACACCTGTTCAGAAGGCTCTTGGGCAGTAATTCCCATACTAGTCTAGTGAAGACCTTTAATTCCCAGGCACTATCCCAGACCAAGTGGGAAAAAGGAGAGAGGGAACAGAAAATCTATTTGAGCTTTTACAAAACTTTCTAGGTGATTCTTCTGCAGCTAAGCAAGCAACTACTCCACTGATTGGTAGTCAAGAACCACAGAGTTATACTAAAACACTCCTGATGGTTAATTCCACTCTGCTCTTCAAAAGGTATAAAGGACTACAACAGCAAAGGGAGGGCAAGCCTTAGCAGAGTAAGTATCCATATCCAGTGCTCTTTTCACCCAATCCTTGACTCCAGCTCACCATAGATGCAAGCCTAAATAGCTCATGTATTTCAGAGCCAGTTCAATATGTATTTTGGTTAGCAAAATGTAGAAAGACTCCTCCTAAGACATTTTCAGGATTTTCATCTACTGCTGAAGTGGGCTCTAGAAAAGTTGCTACTAATTGCAAAAGAATTGGAAATGTAGTCCATTTAGAATAACACAGCCTGGGCCTATTTCCCAGAAGTGGGAGTATATAGACAGCATTTTAAAGTATGAGTTCATTACTTTACCTACCCAACAGCCACAACATTTTACTTTTTTAAAAGATTATTTATTTATTTGTCAGAGAAAGAGAGAGGGGGGGAGCACAAGCAGGAGGAGTGGCAGGCAGAGGGAGAAGCAGGCTCCCTGCTGAGCAGGGAACCTGATGTGGGACTTGACCCCAGGACCCTCTGATCATGAC
>NW_022631962.1:0-21029 GCF_010015895.1 Lontra canadensis
CTACACCACTGCAGACGTAGGGACCACCGAGGACTACACCACTGCCAACGTAGGGACCACCGAGGACTACACCACTGCCAATGTGGGGACAACCAAGGACTACACCACTGCAGAGGACTACAGCACTGCAGACATAGGGACCACCGAGGACTACACCACTGCCAATGTGGGGACAACCAAGGACTACACCACTGCAGAGGACTACAGCACTGCAGATCTGGGGACCACCGAGGACTACACCACTGCAGACCCGGGGACCACCGAGGGCTATACCACTGCAGATGTAGGGACCACCAAGGACTACACCACTGCCAACGTGGGGACCACCGAGGACTACATTACTGCAGACATGGGAAACACAGAGGACTATACCATGGCCAACCCGGGGACCACGGAGGACCATACCACTGCAGACGTGGGGAACACCGAGGACTATCCCACTGCAGACCTAGGGACCACGGAGGACCATACCACTGCAGACGTGGGGACCACTGAGGCCCATACCACTGCAGACCCGGGGACCACCGAGGACTATACTACTGTGGACCCGGAGACCACAGAAGACCATACCACTGCAGACCTGGGGACCAACAATGACCATACCACTGCAGAGGTGGGGACCACTGAAGACTCTTTTACTGCAGACCCGGGGACCACCAAACACTACACCAGTAAACATCCAGACACTCGCCCTGAGGGAACAGATTCAGTAACCTCAGTGAAACCCACTAGGCGGCTGACACCTATCGGAATCATCCTCATCTCCCTGGCCGCCACCACAGTGGCAGTTTCACTCTTTGTTGGACTTGGCTTCTTTGTGGTGAGTATTGGCCCAGGAATGTGAAGGTCATTATAGGAAAAAGGGTATCTGAGAAGAGGATGTGGGCATGAGGAGTTGAGGCATGATAAATTGTCAGAGGTGAGGAAACCTACATAAAGCTTTGGAAAGACAGAGGGAGGTAGATGGGGAGAAAGGAGAGGAGCAAGAAGCATAAAAAATGAGGACAGAACTAAGGAAGAGAGTAAGGTGTTAGAGACAGAGGGGGACATAAAGAAAGAGGGAAGGGGAAGAGAGTATGGAGGAAGATAAAGCAGACAGAAAAAGGAAAATAAAAGCACAAATACAGTAAGGCATGGTGAGAGTTAGAAAAAGGCATAAACCATTATGTATAAATAGATATAAAAATTTGGAAATTTTCATAAAAATACAAGAAATTGGTGGTAAGAGGAAAGGATGAAATAGAAACATTTTGAATGGCCCACTCATCTCAAAAACAATGTTATTTTGTTTTGATTACCACCCACTCTGAAATTCTGCAGGAGATTTTTTAAAACCAGGTTTGAGTAGATTTTTATGAGCATGGCTACTCTATATTGGAGAGACAATTGGTGAGAGCTCTCACAGTGGGGCTCTAGGTATGTTTTGTCCTCTGAGGGGCTCCATTGTTTCTACAAGAGAAGATAAAGACTCTATGCCAGCCTTGTTGCTTGCTCGTATTGACTTTTGGTCTAAGACCTAAGCCTTCAAGGTCTGACTTCTGCTGGATAGGGAAGGCCTGGTCCTTTTTGGCCATCCTGACCTAAGAATTAAGTTCCCATTGAAATCTTAACAAGTGGCAGCTTACATGAGGAGCTAGCTCACGCAGGTCATTAAGCCTCATTAAGTCTTTTGGTCATTGATGCTACTGTGCACTGACCTCTGCCCCAAGAGGCAAACCCATAGCTTGGGATCAATTTGTAAGTATGATGTAAGCCAAAAAGAATGCATTATTCAGTTGGGGTGTTCATGTTTAATTCCACCAGAATCACACTATGAAACTAGAACATTCTGATGTCACACTATGAAACTAGAACATTCTGATGAATGTCTGACAAGAGGAAAACGAGAATAATAGCCTGTATAAGTACTTGATACACATGTGAGTCACACTGAGTATTTACTGGTAGAGGGAGGACCCTCTTGACTTCACTGTTACACGAACAAGTGGATTTCTAATTATGTGGATCACTATGAAAATTCAGACACTCTTGCTCCAGGTTGGTAGATAGTTTCTGCCCTCCAACCCAGGCCTCTAAGAGCTGATACAGAGCAGTCACTAGCTATGGCACTTTCTTAACTTCTTATAAAGACTAAAAACAAGAGATGGTTCAAAAGGCTCAGAGTACAGGGAGTAAGAGGAAAATTTGTATTCTCAAACTTGCTAATTGTTATAAACATTTAACCAAAAAATGTTTAAAGGATAAGAATTATCTTATATCTATATTTTCATCTTACCCTCTAATTCGATTTATCAAAGTAGTTTTATTTTCCCTATGTGACTTCAAATTTTTTGGAAATTATGTACCTCTACAGGTAAGTGTCAAGCTCTAAAGAAAATGGCAAACTAGGAAGGAGTCATAGAGCTGGGAGCTGGGAATAGGAGCTTGGTAACTCACCACAAGAGAGGAACTCTCCTAAAACTAAACCACTTTTTTCTCCTCTAGAAAAATTGTTTCCTGCAGCCATTAAATCCACCCACCAGAGTTATCTATTTTCCCCATGCCATGGACTGGAGTGCACCATGAAGCAGATTCCGGCAGTAACTATAATGGGTTCTAGAGCAAATTAGACTGCCATCAGTCTCTGCAAAACCATGAAGCATGATAGGCGTCCTCAGACCTCCACTCTTTTCCCCCATTCCCGAGCCCTGAGAAAGGGCTTTAGATGAGAAACTTAGCTGGCTCTAGGAATAAGCACATCAGGGACACCCAGAAGGTTGCCTGTCTGCTCTGAGTATCCCCTAATTCTGTCTGGCCATATTTGCTTCCTCAGGAAAATTGCCTTAACCTATCTACCAGGTTTAATCATGAAAACTATTTGAGGGAGACAGACACAACTCAGGTATAAGAGATACTCATTAATTCTGATCAAAGAAATAAAGTAAATGTTTGTGTCTTTCTGTGTAGGTCTTATATCTAAATTCATTCATTTAACAAAATGGTGGAGTGTCCAACATGGGGCAAACACTCTAACCATTTCTGTCTGCCCAATCTGAATCTGTGTACTTGAAGAATATAGTATTCTGGTCTCTCAAGAGTACTACTCCCAAGTCCTCTCCACACCCAGGCCAAAGGATTATGTTTATAAGATGTAGCTAATTGGTCATTCAACAAATATCCAGTGAGCACCTACAGTAGGGACAGGCCACTGTAGCAAATACCTGAGTTTCATCTCTGCCATAGTGTGAAATGAAGGGCAAAGTCTGACCCGACCTCTGACTTGGTAGAATATCTATGCCTATATGAGTCACTCAGGGAAGAATTTCTTTCATGAAAAAGCCTAGAAATGATGCTTAAGATGACTAAGACCACAGACAAGGCCCAAGTATCAAAGATAACAGCTCCCTGAGGAGTTTAGGACAAAAAGCAAAGAGTAAAGATATTTGAAGATGGTTGATTTTTTGTTGCCCACCCAGCCACTATTGCCAGCATCACTGCAACCTTTTCATAATGGAATTATAGTGTTATGGTCTAGAATCAGAAACATAGAGTAAATTACTAAACTCTAGCTTAAGTCTGTTTCCAAAATTCACATAATGGCTATTATTCAAGTGTTGTCACTACCATTTGAGTAAGACACAAATTGCTTACTAGATAATGCTCAACACAGACGGTACACTGATGATTTTTATGAGATGACCATGGATATGTTTGGTCTATCAGTGTACTAGGGCACCAAGAAGCTAAAAGACTCAGAGATTCATCACCAGCTAGCTCAGTACTGTTGGAGCAAGTTCCCTAACTTCTCAGAGCCTCTTCCAATCTTTAACATGAAAAAACTTATTTAATAAATAATTATGTGTTACTTATTCAGTCATTTCTGAAAATGTTAAGACAGTCCTTGTTCTGGGGGGCCTGGGTGGCTCAGCTGTTAAGCGACTGCCTTTGGCTCAGATCATGATTTCTGGGATCGAGCCCCACATCAGGCTCCCTGCTCAGCAGGAAGCCTGCTTTTCCCTCTCCCACTCCCCCTGCTTGTGTTTCCTCTCTCACTGTGTCTCTCTGTCAAATAAATAAAATCTTAAAAAAAAAAAAAGAACAGTCCTCATTCTATTCTTGTTAGTCTGTGACAATTGTAAAGTCTGATCATGCTTATTAATTTTATGTTGGTTTTACATCGGTCATAATAGGATCCAGAAAATGCTTACATTATGAGGATTTTAAAAATTACCACCTAAAGAAAACATATGTGGCAGAAATACCTATTTGCTATCCAAATTCCATTCTTTGTTTCATACTTGGGGAACCCAAGTTTGTGTTGGGTGGCAATGTTCCCATTTCCCAGTGTCCATTGCAGCCAAGTGTGGAGATGAGATATGGTTCTGGCCAATGAAATGCAGGCAGAAGCCTCTGGGGCCATGTTCCCCCTAAAATGAAATGGCAGACCGTGACCAGGAGAAAACACTTCACCCCTTCAGCCTTCACTCTTCTTTTCACCTGAAATATAAGTATGAGACCTAGAGATGCAGCAAGCATACTGAGACCAAGAGGAGACATGTGAGAAGGTGAAGGCTGTCATGCTGAGAGTGGAGTAAAGAAATCATTTGGGTCCCAGGTGGTGCTGTTGCGGCCTTGTTGCTGCTCCAGACCCTTCATATATGAGACAAGTAATGTGCTGCAGCTTAGTTAGATGGTATTCTGTAATTCCAGCAAATGGAATCCTAACTGGTATGACATGCTTTTAAAATATCATAAAGAACATGTGGACTACCATGGCCCCCATTTCAGGAAACACCATGGTAGGTCCTTTCTAGGCTAAGTGCTAAAGCATATTATACTCATTATGACACTTATGATTTGTTGTATGTATCTATGCATGCCATCTCTTTAGATATACAACTTGTCCTTTCATGTGAGTCCAGCCCCACTCAGCTAATCCTCCTGTTTTCTTTATAAAGTCCAGTGTGGAGAAGAATTCTTTAGGTATTGTTTAGGAGTGGTACCAAATCCAGTTGACCCCAACTGGCACATGCTGTTACTATGCTGCCCAGATTAAGAAGACCAGGCAAGCACACACCTTACAGAATTGTGCCTGAACAGGATTTATGCCTGGTTTGGCAAGCCACTCCTCATAAAAATGTGTGTGAATGCACATTCTGGTCCCATCACCTTCCTTTGCAAACAAGAATACTTGTGAAGTTATCCAGCAATAATGACTCAACATCCCCCCCTACAGAAGTATTGTTTGATAACTTAGTGAACACATAATTGTTTTTTAAATCTAGTCATGACCATTCCTGTGATTTACCTACAAGTCCTCTCTGTAGTCTCTCTATATTTATTTCTTTTATGGAACTGATCACAAGCTGAACTTATCTTTACTTGTGTTTTAATTTATTTATCCCATCTCTATCTCCTTTCACTAGAATCTTAGTTCTTTGAGAATAAGGATCTTGAGAGCAATACATGGAAAGATTAAGCATTCAGTAATCTGTGCTTCATTAGTCCTAAGATGCACATTTTCCCCCATTGCATATAGTTTAAAATGGAGTTTAAAATGGAAAAGTGTCTTACCACTGATGGCATGTCATAGTTTAGTTGGTGGCACTTTTTCTTTCTTAGTGGGACATGTGGTGCATATTGAATTCAGTATCATCCTAGATTTGATGATTTATTTTGGAATAAATAAATGAAAGTATACTTTCTTTTGGTGTTATTTCTTCAGTTTTCACCTTGTTTGGAAACAAATTAAAATTCCTTTATAAGCATCTAGTATGTGCTGGGAATTCTTTTGAGAACAAAGATGGCAGACTAACAGATGTGAACAACATAACCCTTGCCTCAAAGAAAAGAAAATCAACAAATTATTGGGAAGGCAAACAGGTATAGCCACTCTAGAAAACAGTATGGAGTTTCTTCAAAAAGTTAATACTACATCAGAAGCTAATGATGTTCTGTATGGTGACTAACATAACATAATAAAAAAAAGTTTTGGAGGAGGAGTCAAGATGACAGAGAAGTAGCAGGCTGAGATGACATCGGGTAGCAGGAGATCAGCTATCTAGCTTATTAAACCATTCCAAACACCTACAAATCCAACAGGAGATCGAAGAGAAGAGCAGCAATTCTAGAAACAGAAAATTGACCACTTTCTGAAAGGCGGAGAAGTGAATCCAAAGCGATGGGAAGATAGACCACGGCAGGAGGAGCCGGCTCCCAGCAAGCAGTGGAGCAACAGAGCACAAAATCAGAACTTTTAACAGTCTGCGCCACAGAAGGACATCACTCCACAGGCTAAACTGGGGTGAAGCCCACGCATAAACAGCGTGGTCTCGGTCCCGCAGGGTCACAGAAGGGTCAGGGGTGTCTGAGTGTTGCAGAGCACGCAGGTATTAGAGCAGGGAAGCTGGCTACAGAGACAGAGCTGAGGAGTGAGCTCGCAACTCGGGGTTACTTTATCATGATCCATGGCACAGGCCACTGCTCTGTGAGCAAGGACCCCACAAGATCCGGGGAGACAACCCTGGAAGAGTTCAGGGATCTGCAGGGTTCGGAAACTCCAGGCAGGGCTGTGTGCCAGAGACAGAGATGCTTGGTCACAGGCTGGGTAAGCTTGGAGCGCAGCTGGAGGCCAGGGAGACAGGAGTGATTGAGCGCTTTTCTCTGAGGGCGCACTGAGGAGTGGGGCCCCGAGCTCTCGGCTCCTCCGGGTCGGAGATTGGGAGCCGCCATTTTCATTCCCGTCCTCTGGAACTCTACGGAAAGCATTCAGGGAACAAAAGCCCCCGAAAGCGAACCTTAGCAGTTTACTTAGCCTGACCCCTGGTAAGGGCGGGACAATTCCGCCTCGGGCAAAGACACTTGAGAAGCACTACAACAGGCCCCTCCCCAAGAAGAACAGCAAGAAATCCATCCATGACCAAGTTCACTTACTAAGGAGAAGAGCAGAATTCCAGAGGAGGAGGAAGCAAAGCACGGAATTCATGGCTTTCTCCCCATGATTCCATAGTCTTGCAAAGTTAATTATTTTTAAACTTATTTTTTCTTCGCTAATTTTTTTAACTTTTACCCTTTCCTCTTTTAACGTTTTTTAACTAGTTTATCTTAATAATACCTTTCAAAAAAATATTTTTTTGAACCTTCATTATTATAGTCGTATTTTATCCTTCGTTGTATCTAACTTTATTTTTTGTATACACATGGGTTTTTTCTCCTAAAAAAATGTGGGATACAACTTCTTCTAATAGATCAAATATACCCTAAATCTAGCACAGGGCTTTGCTCTGGTCTCCAGTCTGAGCAAATTCTCTCGACTTTCTTTTTCGTTATTCTCCAACCAACTTATTTTATCAACTCCCTTCTTGGAAATTAAATTTTTTTTTTCATCTTTATAGTCATATTCCATTCCTTCATCGTGTTTAGCCTTATATGTTTTTCATTCTTTAAAATTTTGGGAGGTAGTTTCTCCTAAGAGACCAAAATACTCCCCAAATTAAGTGGGTGACCCTGTTTTATTCACCAGTCTAATATATATATTTCTTCTTTTTTATATTTTTTCTTTTTTTATTTAAAATTTTTTTTTCTGAACTTATTTTTACCCCATTTCTTCCTCCCCCATGATTTGGGTCTCTTCTGATTTGGATAAAGCATATTTTACTCGGGCCATTGCCACCCTTTTAGTATTTTATTTGCTCCTTCATATATTTTTATCTGGAGAAAATAACAGGGCATAAAAACTCACCACACACACACACACACACAAAAGTACAAGAGGCAGTACCGAAGACCAGGGACCTAATCAATATGGACATTGGTAATATGTCAGATCTAGAGTTCAGAATGACGATTCTCAAGGTGCTAGCCGGGCTCGAAAAAGGGAAGATATTAGAGAAACCTGTCTGGAGAAATAAAAGCCCTTTCTGGAGAAACAAAAGAACCAAAATCTAACCAAGTTGAAATTAAAAAAGCTATCACTGAGGTGCAATAAAAAATGGAGGCTCTTACTGTTAGGATAAATGAGGCAGAAGAGAGAATTAGTGATATAGAAGACCAAATGACAGAGAATAGAGAAGCTGAGCAAAAGAGAGACAAACAACTACTGGACCATGAGGGGAGAATCAGAGAGATAAGTGATACCTTAAGATGAAACAACATTAGCATAATTGGGATTCCAGAAGAAGAAGAAAGAGAGAGGAGAACAGAAGGTATATTGGAGAGAATTATTGGAGAGAATTTCCGTCATATGGCAAAGGTAAAAAGCATCAAAATCCAGGAGACACAGAGAACCCCCCTCAAAATCAATAAGATTAGGTCCACGCCCATCATCTAATAGTAAAATTTACAAGTCTTAGCGACAAAGAGAAAATCCTGAAAGCAGCCTGGGACAAGAAGTCTCTAACATACAATGGTAAAAATATTAGATTGGCAGCAGACTTATCCACAGAGACCAGGCAGGGTAGAAAGAACTGGCATAATATATTCAGAGCACTAAGTGAGAAAAACATGCAGCCAAGAATACTATATCCAGCTAGGCTGTCAAAGAAAATAGAAGGAGAGATTAAAAAGCTTCCAGGACAAACAAAAACTAAAAGAATTTGTAAACACCAAACCAGCTCTACAGTAAATATTGAAAGCGGTCCTCTAAGCAAAGAGAGAGCCTTAAAGTAGTAGACCAGAAAGGAATAGACAACATACAGTAACAGTCACCTTACAGGCAATACAATGGCACTAAATTCATATCTGTCAATAGTTACCCTGAATGTAAATGGGCTAAATGTCCCAATCAAAAGACACAGGGTATCAGATTGGATAAAAGAACAAAACCTATCAATATGCTGTTTACAAGAAACTCATTTTAGACCCAAGGACACCACCAGATTTAAAGTGAGGGAGTGGAAAACATTTTACCATGCTAATGGACATCAAAAGAAAGCTGGTGTGGCAAACCTTATATCAGATCAATTAGATTTTAAGCCAAAGACTATAGTAAGAGATGAGAAAGGACACTATATCATACTCAAAGGGTCTGTCCAACAAGAAGATCTAACAATTTTAAATACTTATGCCCCTAAGTTGGGAGCAGACAACTACATAAACCAATTAATAACAAAATCAGGGAAACACATTGACAATAATACACTAATAGTAGGGGACTTTAACACCCCCCCTCACTGAAATGGACAGATCATACAAACAAAACATAACAAGGAAATTAAGGCCTTAAATGACACACTGGACCAGATGGACATCACAGATATATTCAGAACATTCCATCCCAAAACAGCAGAATACACATTCTTCTCTAGTGCACATGGAACATTCTCCAGAATAGATCACATCCTGGGACATAAATCAGGTCTCAACCAGTATCAAAAGATTAGGATCATTCCCTGCATATTTTCAGACCACAATGCTCTGAAGCTAGAACTCAATCACAAGAGGAAATTTGGAAAGAATCCAAATACATGGAGAATAAAGAGCATCCTACTAAACAATGAAGAAATTAAAGAAGAATTGAAAAAATTCCATGAAAAAATTCATGGAAACATATGATAATGGAAACACAATGGTTCAAAATCTGTGGGACACAGCAAAGACAGTCCTGAGAGGAAAATATATAGGGTACAAGCCTTTCTCAAGAAACAAGAAAGGTCTCAAATACACAACCTAACCCTACACCTAAAGGAGCTGGAGAAAGAACAAAAAAGAAAGCCTAAACCTAGCAGGAGAAGATCAGAGCAGAAATCAATGAAATAGAAACCAAATAAACAATAGAACAAATCAACGAAACTAGGAGTTTGTTCTTTGAAAGAATTAATAAGATTGAAAAACTCCTGGCCAGACTTATCAAAAAAAAAAAAAAAAAAAAAAAAAGAGAGAGAGAGAGAGAGAAAGGATGAAAATCAATAAAATAATGAATGAAAGAGGAGAGATCACAACCAACACCAAAGAAATACAAACAATTATAGGAACATACTATGAGCAACTATACACCAGCAAATTTGACAATCTAGAAGAAATGGATGCATTCCTAGAGACATATAAACTACCACAACTGAACCAGGAAGAAATAGAAAACCTGAACAGACCCATAACCAGTAAGGATATTGAAGCAGTCATCAAAAATCTCCCAACAAACAAGAGCCCAGGGCCAGACGGCTTCCTAGGGGAATTCTAACAAACATTTAAAGAAGAATTAATACCTATTCTCCTGAAAGTGTTCCAAGAAATAGAAATGGAAGGAAAACTTCCAAACTCATTTTATGAGGCCAACATTACCTTGATCCCAAAACCAGACAAAAACCCCATCAAAAAAGAGAATTACAGACCAACATCCCTGATGAACACAGACGTGAAAATTCTCACCAAAATACTAGCCAATAGGATCCAACAGTAAAAGAATTATCCACCATGACCAAGTGGGATTTATTCCAGAGCTGCAAGGTTGGTTCAACATCTGTAAATCAATCAATGTGATACAATACATTAATAAAAGAAAGAACAAGAACCATAGGTACTCTCAATACATGCTGAAAAAGCATTTGACAAAGCATAGCATTCTTTCCTGATCAAAATTCTGCAAAGTGTAGGGATAGAGGGTACATACTTTAATATGATCAAAGCCATCTATGAATAACCCACTGCAAATATCATTCTCAATGGAGAAAAACTGAGAGCTTTTCTGCTAAGGTCAGGAAAACAGCATGGATGTCCATTATTACCACTGCTATTCAACATAGTACTAGAAGTCCTAGCCTCAGCAATCAGACAACAAAAAGAAATTAAAGGCATCTGAATCTGCAAAGAAGTCAAACTCTCACTCTTTGCAGATGATATGATACTATATGTGGAAAACCCAAAAGACTCCACTCCAAATCTGCTAGAACTTGTACAGGAATTCAGTAAAGTGTCAGGATATAAAATCAATGCACAGAAATCAGTTGCATTTCTTTACACCAACAACAAACAGAAGAAAGAGAAATTAAGGAATCAATCCCATTTACAATTGCACCCAAGACCATAAGATACCTAGGAATAAACCTAATCAAAGAAGCAAAGAATCTATACTCAGAAAACTATAAAGCACTCATGAAAGAAATTGGGGAAGACACAAAGAAATGGAAAAATGTTCCATGCTCATGGATTGGAAGAACAAATATTGTGAAAATGTCTATGCTTCCTAGAGCAATCTACACATTTAATGCAATCCCTATCAAAATACCACCCACTTTTTTCAAAGAAATGGAACAAATAACCCTAAAATTTGCATAGACCAGAAAAGACCTCAAATAGCTAGAGGAATATTGAAAAAGAAAGCCTAAGTTGGTGGCATCACCATTCCAGACTTCAAGCTCTATTACAAAGCTGTCATCATCAAGACAGTATGGTACTGGCACAAAAACAGACACATAGATCAATGGAACAGAATAGAGAACCCAGAAATAGACCCTCAACTCTATGGTCAACTAATCTTCAACAAAGCAGGAAAGAATGTCCAATGGAATAAAGACAGTCTCTTCAACAAATGGTGTTGGGAAAATTGGAGAGCCACATGCAGAAAAATGAAACTGGACCATTTTCTTACACCACACATGAAAATAGACCCCAAATGGATGAAGGACCTCAATGTGAGAAAGGAATCCATCAAAATCCTTGAGGAGAACACAGGCAGCAACCTCTTCGACTTCAGCTGCAGCAACTTCTTCCTAGAAACATCGCCAAAGGCAAAGGAAGCAAGGTCAAAAATGAACTATTGGGACTTTATCAAGATCAAAAGCTTTTGCACAGCAAAGGAAACAGTTAACAAAACCAAAAGAAAACTGACAGAATGGGAGAAGATATTTGCAAATGACGTATCAGATAAAGGTCTAGTATCCAAAATCTATAAAGAACTTTTCAAACTCAACACCCAAAGAACAAATAATCCAATCAAGAAATGGGCAGAGGGGGCACCTGGGTGGCTCAGTGGGTTAAGCTTCTGCCTTCTGCTTAAGTCATGATCTCAGGGTCCTGGGATCAAGCCCCTCATCGGGCTCTCTGCTCAGCAGGGAGCCTGCTTTCCCCCTCCCCCATTCTTCCTGCCTCTCTGCCTACTTGGGATCTCTCTCTCTCTTCTGTCAAATTAAAAAAAAAAAGAAAAAGAAATGTGCAGAGGACATGAACAGACATTTCTGTAAAGAAGACATCCAGATGGCCAACAGACATATGAAAAAGTGCTCCACATCACTCAGCATCAGGGAAATACAAATCAAAACCACAATGAGATACCACCTCACACCAGTCAGAATGGCTAAAATTAACAATTCAGGAAATGACAGATGCTGGCAAGGATGCGGAGAAAGAGAACCTTCCTACACTGTTGGTGGGAATGCAAGCTGGTGCAACCACTCTGGAAAACAGCATGGAGGTTCCTCAAAAAGTTGAAAATAGAGGTACCCTATGACCCAGCAATGGCACTACTGGGTATTTACCCTAAAGATACAAACGTAGTGATCTGAAGGGGCACTTGCACCCGAATGTTTATAGCAGCAATGTCCACAATAGCTGAACTATGGAAAGAACCTAGATGTCCATCAACAGATGAATGGATAAAGAAGATGTGGTATATATACACAATGGAATACTATGCAGCCATCAAAAGAAATGAAATCTTGCCATTTGCAATGACATAGATAGAACTAGAGGGTATTATGCTGAGCGAAGTAAGTCAGTCGGAGAAAGACAACTATCATAAGATCTCCCTGATATGAGGAAGTGGAGATGCAATGTGGGGGGTTTAGGGGGTAGGAAAAGAATAAATGAAACAAGATGGGATTGGAAGGGAGACAAACCATAAGAGACTCTTAATCTCACAAAACAAACAGGGTTGCCAGGGAAAGAGGGGTAGGGAGAGGGTGGTGGGGTTATGGATATTGGGGAGGGTATGTGCTATGGTGAGTGCTGTGGAGTGTGTAAACCTGGCGATTCACAGACCTGTACCCCTGGGGCTAATAATACAGTATATATAAATTTTAAAAAATAAAATATGCAGTTAACAAAAGTTAAAAATAGAATCACCCTATGATCTAGCAATTGCATTACTAGGTATTTACCCAAAGGATAAAAAAATACTGATTTTAAGGAACACATGCACCCCAATATTTATAACAGCATTATCTATAATAGCAAAATTATGGAAATGGCCAAATATCCATTGATTGATGAATGGATAAAGAAGATGTAAGATATTTCTCTCTCTCTCTCTCTCTCTCTCACACACACACACACACACACACACACATATTACTCAGCCATAACAAAGAATGAAATCTTGCCATTTGCAATGACATGGTTGGAGCTAGAGAGCATTATGCTTATTTCTAATAAGTCAGTCAGAGAAAGAAAATACCATATGATTTCACTCATAGGTAGAATTTAAGAAACAAAATAAGCAAAGGAGAATAAAAGAGAGAGGCAAACCGAGAAACAGATCTTTTTTTTTTTAAATTTATTTATTTATTTAACATAGAGAGAGAGAGAGAGAGAGAGATTGGGCACAAGCAGGGGGAAGAGCAGGCAGAGCAGGCAGAGGGAGAAGCAGGCTCCCTGCCAAGCAAGGACCCCGATGCAGGACTCGATTCTAGGACTCTAGGATCATGACCTGAGCTGAAGGCAGACACTTAACTGACTGAGCCACCCAGGCATCCCAAGAAACAGAGTCTTAACTATAAAGCACAAACTAATGGTTACCATAGGGAAGAGGGGGTAGGAGGATGGGTGAAATAGGTGATGGGGATTAAAGAGTACACTTGTGATGAGCACTGGGTGATGTACGAATAGCTATATTGAATCGCCATATTGTACATCTGAAACTAATATCACACTGTAGGTTAACTAACTAGAATTTATCTATTTTTATTTTTTAATTTGTTTTAGAGAGAGAAAGAAGTGGGGGAGAACAGAGGGAGGGGAAGAGAGAGAAACTCAAGCGGGCTCCATGGCCAGTGTAGAGCCCAACACAGGGCTCAATCTCACAACCATGAGATCATGACCTGAGTGGAAATCAAGAGTCAGATGCTTGGGGGCCTAGGTGGCTTGGTCACTTAAGCGTCTACCTTTGGCTCAGGTCATGATCCTGGGGTCCTGGGATTGAGCCCTTTGTCAGGTTCCCTGCTCAGTGGGGAGCCTGCTTCTCCCTCTCCCTCTGCTGCTACCCCTGCTTGTGTTCTCTCCCCCCTCTCTCTCAAGTAAAATAAATAAAATCTTTTAAAAAGGGGGGTGTGGTGCCTGGGTGGCTCAGTGGGTTAAAGCCTCTGCCTTCGGCTCAGGATCTCAGGGTCCTGGGATCAAGCCCCGCATTGGGCTCTCTGCTCAGCAGGGAGCCTGCTTCCCTTCCTCCTCTCTCTGCCTGCCTCTCTGCCTACTTGTGATCTCTGTCTGTCAAATAAATAAATAAAATCTTTAAAAAAATTGAAAAATTAAAATTAAAAAAAAAGAAAAAGGTGAGACACTTAACCGACTGAGCCATCCAGGTGCCCACTAACGGGAATTTAAACAAAAACTTTAAAAAGAAAAGAAAACCACCAATTACAGTATAATGTGCTAAGTGCTATAATAGAGGTAAATATTGCTGTGGAGCCCAAATGAGGGGCATCCCTCCACCATTGCAAACTCAAGAAAGCTTTTCAGAGAAAGAGATAACTGACCTGGAATTTATGACATATTTCTGGGCATTTTTGCTACTTTCACGTGTTGTCTTTTTTGATCCTCATATCAACTCTGTGACATAGGAAAATCATCCTGTCTTAGAAACACAGACTGAGGTTCAGAGAAGTTAAATAAATTGTCCCCCCATCATATGAATGGTAGGTGGTACAGCAGGGCAGAAGTGGGTAGAGTAAACCTCTGGTCTTCTGGCTCCAGGGGCGTTTGCTTTTTACCTCATTAGAGCTGAGTTTCAAGTGATGAACAACCCCTCGGCATCCTCCTCATAAAAATCCTCCTTTAGGCTTATGATGAGAGGCCCTTGGATCTTTCCTTTTATCAGTTTTAGGTTTGAGCAAAGCAAGAGAAACCAGACATAGTCCCCATTCCTAAGGATCCCTAGCTCAAAAAGGAGTTGTAGACACACACACACAAAAGAGCCATCATTATGTGTACAAAGGATGGTAGGAAAGGTGTCATCAGTTTTGAGATTTACAGTTTATATTTGCCTTGAATAGTGTGTTCTGCTCTTAAAAATATTTGCAACATCTCAGATACCATTCTTTTTTCTAAATTTTATTTATTTATTTGACAGATGGAGATCACAAGTAGGCAGAGAGGCAGGCAGAGAGAGAGAGAAGAGGAAGCAGGCTCTGTTTAGCTATCCATCAGGTCTTGACTGAGTATACATACGCAAGTTACTATGTGTGGCTCTGGAGGACATAGTGGAAAGCCATAAAGCAATTTCTACCATCAAGATGGCTGATGGAAGCTAATGGACATGTCTGTCATGTAGATGTAAAAGTTGTGAAATGCCTTAGCGTTCCACACCCTCTTTGGGAAATTCAAGACATTGCAGTAATGATGTTTATCATCAGTAATGTAACCATACAAGGAAGGTAAGTTACAAATGCACCCCTGAGCAGAGGCATTAATGCTGAGACCACAGCTGACCCATTCTTTCTCATTTTTATTACTATGCACTGCTTGTGTCTAGCTGCTGGCAGTTGATACCTGATTTATAAAGGAAGCTGAGGCACAATACAGTGTTGGATACTGGATCACAGAAACTATAACTATTTTAAAAAACAGAACTCATGGGGTACCTGGCTGGCTCAGCTGGTAGAGCATGCAACTCTTGATCTCAGGATTGTGAGTTCAAACCCGGCACTGGACATACAGATTACTTAAAAAACAAAACAAAACAAAACAAAACAAAAAAACCCAACTCACTAGTAAAGTCAAATAAATACCATGAATGTTAGAGTTGATGAAAAATGGCTGTTAAAGGGGTACCTGGGTGGCTCAGTCAGTTAAGCATCTGCCTTTACTTCAGGTCATGATCCCAGGGTCCTGGAATTGAGCCCTGCTTTTGGCTCCTTACTCGGCAGGGATCCTGCTTCTCTCTCTCCCTTTCCTCCCTGTTCATGCTTTCTCTCAGTATCTCTGTCTTTCTCTCTCTCTCTCAAATAAATAAATAAATAAAATCTTTAGAAAAATGGCTACTAGAATACTTTGGATATGGTTAAGTTGTTAAATTGATATGGATGAAGATTTAATTAGAATCTATATTCAGCATGGGAGAAGAGGTAGTGGGGAGGAACACAATGACGGTCAAATGTCAAAGAAACTGCAGAAATAGCACCCATGGCAACAAATGGACTGGACAGAAGAGAGATTCCTGGACTACCTGTATCTTCCTGAAGAAATGGGTTTTAAAAATTGAGTTATAATTGACATATAAAATGATATTAGTTTTCATACTTGTATAGATTGTGAAATGATCACCACAATAAATCTAGCTAACATCTATCACCACACACAGTTACACATTTTTCTTGTGTTGAGAACTTTTAAGATGTATTGTCATAGCAACTTTCAAATATACAATGCTATAGTCATGGTGCTGTTTGGACTTGTTTTATAACTGGAAGTTGGTACCTTTGGGCCACCTTCTTCCATTTCACCTACCCCTTGGACTCTGGCAACCACAAATTTGTTCTCTGTATCTTTGAGTTCAGCTTTTGTTTTGTTTTGTTTTTAGATTTCACATGTAAGTGAGATCATATGATATTTGTTTTCCTCTACCTGGCCTATTTCACTCAGCATAATGCCCTTGAAGTTCATCCATGTTGTCTCAATGGCAGAACTTCCTTCTTTTTATGGCTGAATAATATTCCATTGCATTATACACCACAACTTCTTTTTTTTAATTTTTTTAAATTTTTATTTATTTATTTGACAGAGAGAGAGATCACAAGTAGACAGAGAGGCAGGCAGAGAGAAGGGAGAAGCGGGCCCCCGGCCGAGCAGAGAGCCCGATGTGGGGCTCGATCCCAGGACCCTGAGATCATGACCTGAGCCGAACGCAGAGGTTTAACCCACTGAGCTACCCAGGCTCCCCTACACCACAACTTCTTTATCCATTCTTCTGTTGGTGGACACTTAGGTTGCTTCCATATCTTGGTTACTGTAAACAATGCTGCAATAAACATATGGGTTTATATGTCTTTTCAAGGTAGTGTTATCATGCCTCTTTTATAAAATATTTTATTTATTTATTTTGTGAGAGAAAGAGAGAGAAAAAAGGTACATGAGTGTTGGGGAAGGGGCAGAGGGAGAAGCAGACTCCCCGCTAAGCAGCAAGTCTGACATGGGACTCTATCCCTGGACACTGAAAGGACTGAGCCACCCAGGTGCCCAGTGTTTTCCTTTCCTTTGAATAAACACCCTGAAATGGAATTGCTGGATCATATGGTAGTTCTATTTTTAATATTTTGAAGAATCTCTATACTGGCTGCACCAATTTATCTTCCCAGCAACAGTGAAACAAGGGTCCCCTTTTCCTCATGTCATTGCCAGCACTTGTTATTTCTTTTCATTTTAGCCATTTTAAAAGGTGTGAAGTCATGTCTCATTGTGGTTTTGATTTGCATATCCCTGATGTCTCATGATTAGTGATGTTGAGCATCTTTTCATGTACATGTTGGCCATCCTTGCATCTTCTCTAGAAAAGTCTATTCAGATTCTCTGCCCATTTTTAACTGGATTGTTTGTTTTCTGCTACTGAATTACATGAGTTATTTATATATTTTGGATATTAACCTCTTATCAGGTATATGGTTTGTCAATATTTCCCATTCAGTAGGTTGCCTTTTCATTTCCTTGATGGTTTCCTTTGCTCTGCAGAATGGAATGTCTTGAGGAGCCCTCTAGTGACAATGGCTGGATAGCCTCCCTCTGAGACTTGAGCACGTCTTGAAAACTGCCTACTTCCAAGTGCCTCAGGGGAAGCTGGCTTGCCTGACAGGTCACACACCAGCTCACTCCTCATCTTGCACTTGCTGAGGGCTGAGGCACAGGATATGTCCATAAAAAAATACAAATTTTCACTAAATCTAAGACCCCATTAGCTGGCAAACATATTATTTCATGCAATATTAAGAAAAAAAGAGTCAAAAAAAAAAAAAAAGAAAGAAAGAAAAGAAAACAAGAGAAGAGAAGAGAAAAGAAAAATAGTCAATTAAATGATGACATGCCCCAAACTCCCAAACTCATTCTATGAGGCCAGCATTACCTTGATCCCAAAACCAGACAAAGACCCCACCAAAAATAATTACAGGCCAACATCCCCGATGAACATGAATGCAAAAATTCTTGCCAAGTTACTGGCTAATAGGATCCAAGGGTTCGTTAAAAGGATTATTCACCACAACCAAGTGGGATTTATTCCTCGGCTGCAAGGGCGGTTCAACATCCACAAAGCAATCAATGTGATACACCACATTAATAAAACAACAACAGGGGCGCCTGGGTGGCTCAGTGGGTTAAGCCTCTGCCTTCGGCTCAGGTCATGATCTCAGGGTCCTGGGATTGAGTCCCACATCGGGCTCTCTGCTCAGCAGGGAGCCTGCTTCCCTCTCTCTGTCTCTCTGCCTGCCTCTCTGTCTACTTGTGATCTCTCTCTGTCAAATAAATAAATAAAATAGTTTTTAAAATAAATAAATAAATAAATAAATAAATAAATAAAACATATGATCCTCTCATTACATGCAGAAAAAACATTTAACAAAGTACAGCATCTTTTCTTGTTTAAAACTCTCCAGTGTTGTGATAGAAGGAACATACCTTAGAAAAGCTTTAATACTGTCCATATTTCCATGTTGGAACAGGGAAAACTGATCCCACTGAGCAAGTAGGGAAACAGTGGAGAATGAAACAGAGTGGCTGTGACTGCATCCTTCAAGTCATGCTTGCTCCATATAGTTGTGTGCAGGCCTGGCGATCCCTTCAGGCTGTCACCTCACCTGGTCTAATGCAGTTTGTGATAGACCATTCTATAGATGCTCAGAAAAGTCTATCACTCAAGACTAACTCATTCTTGAAGAAAATGACCCAAGACAAACACATGTTGCTATAGTTTCATTAAGGGTCATAGGTCCATGCTGTCCAATATGGTAGCCATTAGCCACATGTAGCAATAAGCACTTAACATGGGTCTAGTCCAAATTCAGACTCTTTTTAAAGATTATTTATTTATTTATTTGACAGAGAGAGAGAGAGAGATAGTGAGAGAGGGAGCACAAGCAGGGGGAGTGAGAGAGGGAGAAGCTGGCTTCCCGCTGAGCAGGGCACCCAATGCAGGGCTCAATCCCAGTACCCTGGGATCATGACCTGAGATGAAGGAAGACACTTAACTACTGAGCCACCCAGGTGCCCCTGAGATGTTTCTTAGTTATACAATACATACCAGATTTCAAAGACTTAGTACAAAAAAATTCACTAATAATTTTATATTTACTACACTTTAAAATTATATATTATTTTGGATATGCTGAGTTAAATAAAATATATTATTAAACTTATCTGTTGTGGGGCACCTGGGTGGCTCAGTCAGTTGGGCAGCTGCCTTCGGCTCTGGTCATGATCCCGGGATCCTGGGATCGAGCCCCACATTGCGCTCCCTGCTCAGCAGGGAGCCTGCTTCTCTCTCTCCCTCTGCTTGCTGCTCCTCCTGCTTGTGTTCTCTGTCAAAAAAATAAATAAAATCTTTTTTTAAAAAATAAATAAATAAATAAACTTACCTGTTGTTTGGAGCACCTGGGTATCTCACTTGGTTAAGCATCCAACTCTTGATTTTGGCACAGGTCATGATCTCAGTGTTGTGAAATCAAGCCTCACATCAAGCTCCATGCTCGGCCTGCTTGATCCTCTCTCTTTCTCTCCCTCTGCCCCTCCCCCCACTCTCTCTCTCTCAAAAAATTATCTGTTGTTTTCTATCTTGCTAAAAACTTTTAAATTACACATAACTCACATTATATTTCTATTAGATATCACTGTCTTAGGCCATAAAGCATTGAGGTCAAAGGTCATATAGGACTGGGATAGTTCCCCTTCATAGTGATTCATTTCCATTTTGAATCATCCTAAAGAATTCAGATCCTGATAGGTGGTCTAGAGTCTGGATCAAGGGAAGATATGTCCTCCCCCTCTTTGTACAAGAATAGGGATAGTGGGGCAGCTTGTGTGTTGGGCTGGGAAAGCACACTCAAGTGTACCTCCAATTATGGGGAGGTAAACTAGACCCTGAAACTCAGAGCATGCTGGAGGTGAAGCAGAGAAGCAACCAGTAGGAGAACCCATACATACAGGGAGGACTGCGAGCCTACCTTTATTTTTCCTTTTATCTGCTTATCTGTTTATGCATTTACTGGCCAGATCTTGATTTATTCACTTAGACGTTTACATAGATTATATAGTTTCCTGGTTATTTTCTTCTTTATAGGATCTTGCCTTTTAAAAAACTTTCACCAAATTTTGGTGGGATTTCTGGTGGGAGCAGAGACAAATATGTCTGTGTTCAATCAGCCATATTAAGCCAGAAGACCCAGTTGAGTTTGTAGTGTGGTTGCACTGGACTAGAGATACCTGGCATGGATCAACTTTGCCATGTAGAAGCAAATGCCATGAAACTGTTCTATTTTCCCTTTCTTTGGCACTTGGGCCTCTGCTTTGGTGTATGACTTAATGCATTTCCAACAAGATCCTTTGCTACATGATGAGACAGCTCAAGAACTCCAAATGGTATGTCATCCTGTAGAAAGATCTTCTGGGAACAATGTGAGCTTATGGTTTTCAGTTTATTTTAGTTGGCCTCTAATGATCAGAAGCAAAACTGAACCAAAATAAATAGGCTAATATACATTCTCCACCACTGACGCTCATAAAATACCTGTAGTTTTTTATTGTTGCCAAAAGCAAGGACTACAGAAAGGGTATTTGGATGGATCTGACAGCAATCTTAAGAACTGTAGAAGAGATGGGGGGGGCAGGTGGCTCATTTGGTTAGGCGTCCAACTCTTGATTTT
>NW_022631963.1:0-21028 GCF_010015895.1 Lontra canadensis
CTACACCACTGCAGACGTAGGGACCACCGAGGACTACACCACTGCCAACGTAGGGACCACCGAGGACTACACCACTGCCAATGTGGGGACAACCAAGGACTACACCACTGCAGAGGACTACAGCACTGCAGACATAGGGACCACCGAGGACTACACCACTGCCAATGTGGGGACAACCAAGGACTACACCACTGCAGAGGACTACAGCACTGCAGATCTGGGGACCACCGAGGACTACACCACTGCAGACCCGGGGACCACCGAGGGCTATACCACTGCAGATGTAGGGACCACCAAGGACTACACCACTGCCAACGTGGGGACCACCGAGGACTACATTACTGCAGACATGGGAAACACAGAGGACTATACCATGGCCAACCCGGGGACCACGGAGGACCATACCACTGCAGACGTGGGGAACACCGAGGACTATCCCACTGCAGACCTAGGGACCACGGAGGACCATACCACTGCAGACGTGGGGACCACTGAGGCCCATACCACTGCAGACCCGGGGACCACCGAGGACTATACTACTGTGGACCCGGAGACCACAGAAGACCATACCACTGCAGACCTGGGGACCAACAATGACCATACCACTGCAGAGGTGGGGACCACTGAAGACTCTTTTACTGCAGACCCGGGGACCACCAAACACTACACCAGTAAACATCCAGACACTCGCCCTGAGGGAACAGATTCAGTAACCTCAGTGAAACCCACTAGGCGGCTGACACCTATCGGAATCATCCTCATCTCCCTGGCCGCCACCACAGTGGCAGTTTCACTCTTTGTTGGACTTGGCTTCTTTGTGGTGAGTATTGGCCCAGGAATGTGAAGGTCATTATAGGAAAAAGGGTATCTGAGAAGAGGATGTGGGCATGAGGAGTTGAGGCATGATAAATTGTCAGAGGTGAGGAAACCTACATAAAGCTTTGGAAAGACAGAGGGAGGTAGATGGGGAGAAAGGAGAGGAGCAAGAAGCATAAAAAATGAGGACAGAACTAAGGAAGAGAGTAAGGTGTTAGAGACAGAGGGGGACATAAAGAAAGAGGGAAGGGGAAGAGAGTATGGAGGAAGATAAAGCAGACAGAAAAAGGAAAATAAAAGCACAAATACAGTAAGGCATGGTGAGAGTTAGAAAAAGGCATAAACCATTATGTATAAATAGATATAAAAATTTGGAAATTTTCATAAAAATACAAGAAATTGGTGGTAAGAGGAAAGGATGAAATAGAAACATTTTGAATGGCCCACTCATCTCAAAAACAATGTTATTTTGTTTTGATTACCACCCACTCTGAAATTCTGCAGGAGATTTTTTAAAACCAGGTTTGAGTAGATTTTTATGAGCATGGCTACTCTATATTGGAGAGACAATTGGTGAGAGCTCTCACAGTGGGGCTCTAGGTATGTTTTGTCCTCTGAGGGGCTCCATTGTTTCTACAAGAGAAGATAAAGACTCTATGCCAGCCTTGTTGCTTGCTCGTATTGACTTTTGGTCTAAGACCTAAGCCTTCAAGGTCTGACTTCTGCTGGATAGGGAAGGCCTGGTCCTTTTTGGCCATCCTGACCTAAGAATTAAGTTCCCATTGAAATCTTAACAAGTGGCAGCTTACATGAGGAGCTAGCTCACGCAGGTCATTAAGCCTCATTAAGTCTTTTGGTCATTGATGCTACTGTGCACTGACCTCTGCCCCAAGAGGCAAACCCATAGCTTGGGATCAATTTGTAAGTATGATGTAAGCCAAAAAGAATGCATTATTCAGTTGGGGTGTTCATGTTTAATTCCACCAGAATCACACTATGAAACTAGAACATTCTGATGTCACACTATGAAACTAGAACATTCTGATGAATGTCTGACAAGAGGAAAACGAGAATAATAGCCTGTATAAGTACTTGATACACATGTGAGTCACACTGAGTATTTACTGGTAGAGGGAGGACCCTCTTGACTTCACTGTTACACGAACAAGTGGATTTCTAATTATGTGGATCACTATGAAAATTCAGACACTCTTGCTCCAGGTTGGTAGATAGTTTCTGCCCTCCAACCCAGGCCTCTAAGAGCTGATACAGAGCAGTCACTAGCTATGGCACTTTCTTAACTTCTTATAAAGACTAAAAACAAGAGATGGTTCAAAAGGCTCAGAGTACAGGGAGTAAGAGGAAAATTTGTATTCTCAAACTTGCTAATTGTTATAAACATTTAACCAAAAAATGTTTAAAGGATAAGAATTATCTTATATCTATATTTTCATCTTACCCTCTAATTCGATTTATCAAAGTAGTTTTATTTTCCCTATGTGACTTCAAATTTTTTGGAAATTATGTACCTCTACAGGTAAGTGTCAAGCTCTAAAGAAAATGGCAAACTAGGAAGGAGTCATAGAGCTGGGAGCTGGGAATAGGAGCTTGGTAACTCACCACAAGAGAGGAACTCTCCTAAAACTAAACCACTTTTTTCTCCTCTAGAAAAATTGTTTCCTGCAGCCATTAAATCCACCCACCAGAGTTATCTATTTTCCCCATGCCATGGACTGGAGTGCACCATGAAGCAGATTCCGGCAGTAACTATAATGGGTTCTAGAGCAAATTAGACTGCCATCAGTCTCTGCAAAACCATGAAGCATGATAGGCGTCCTCAGACCTCCACTCTTTTCCCCCATTCCCGAGCCCTGAGAAAGGGCTTTAGATGAGAAACTTAGCTGGCTCTAGGAATAAGCACATCAGGGACACCCAGAAGGTTGCCTGTCTGCTCTGAGTATCCCCTAATTCTGTCTGGCCATATTTGCTTCCTCAGGAAAATTGCCTTAACCTATCTACCAGGTTTAATCATGAAAACTATTTGAGGGAGACAGACACAACTCAGGTATAAGAGATACTCATTAATTCTGATCAAAGAAATAAAGTAAATGTTTGTGTCTTTCTGTGTAGGTCTTATATCTAAATTCATTCATTTAACAAAATGGTGGAGTGTCCAACATGGGGCAAACACTCTAACCATTTCTGTCTGCCCAATCTGAATCTGTGTACTTGAAGAATATAGTATTCTGGTCTCTCAAGAGTACTACTCCCAAGTCCTCTCCACACCCAGGCCAAAGGATTATGTTTATAAGATGTAGCTAATTGGTCATTCAACAAATATCCAGTGAGCACCTACAGTAGGGACAGGCCACTGTAGCAAATACCTGAGTTTCATCTCTGCCATAGTGTGAAATGAAGGGCAAAGTCTGACCCGACCTCTGACTTGGTAGAATATCTATGCCTATATGAGTCACTCAGGGAAGAATTTCTTTCATGAAAAAGCCTAGAAATGATGCTTAAGATGACTAAGACCACAGACAAGGCCCAAGTATCAAAGATAACAGCTCCCTGAGGAGTTTAGGACAAAAAGCAAAGAGTAAAGATATTTGAAGATGGTTGATTTTTTGTTGCCCACCCAGCCACTATTGCCAGCATCACTGCAACCTTTTCATAATGGAATTATAGTGTTATGGTCTAGAATCAGAAACATAGAGTAAATTACTAAACTCTAGCTTAAGTCTGTTTCCAAAATTCACATAATGGCTATTATTCAAGTGTTGTCACTACCATTTGAGTAAGACACAAATTGCTTACTAGATAATGCTCAACACAGACGGTACACTGATGATTTTTATGAGATGACCATGGATATGTTTGGTCTATCAGTGTACTAGGGCACCAAGAAGCTAAAAGACTCAGAGATTCATCACCAGCTAGCTCAGTACTGTTGGAGCAAGTTCCCTAACTTCTCAGAGCCTCTTCCAATCTTTAACATGAAAAAACTTATTTAATAAATAATTATGTGTTACTTATTCAGTCATTTCTGAAAATGTTAAGACAGTCCTTGTTCTGGGGGGCCTGGGTGGCTCAGCTGTTAAGCGACTGCCTTTGGCTCAGATCATGATTTCTGGGATCGAGCCCCACATCAGGCTCCCTGCTCAGCAGGAAGCCTGCTTTTCCCTCTCCCACTCCCCCTGCTTGTGTTTCCTCTCTCACTGTGTCTCTCTGTCAAATAAATAAAATCTTAAAAAAAAAAAAAGAACAGTCCTCATTCTATTCTTGTTAGTCTGTGACAATTGTAAAGTCTGATCATGCTTATTAATTTTATGTTGGTTTTACATCGGTCATAATAGGATCCAGAAAATGCTTACATTATGAGGATTTTAAAAATTACCACCTAAAGAAAACATATGTGGCAGAAATACCTATTTGCTATCCAAATTCCATTCTTTGTTTCATACTTGGGGAACCCAAGTTTGTGTTGGGTGGCAATGTTCCCATTTCCCAGTGTCCATTGCAGCCAAGTGTGGAGATGAGATATGGTTCTGGCCAATGAAATGCAGGCAGAAGCCTCTGGGGCCATGTTCCCCCCTAAAATGAAATGGCAGACCGTGACCAGGAGAAAACACTTCACCCCTTCAGCCTTCACTCTTCTTTTCACCTGAAATATAAGTATGAGACCTAGAGATGCAGCAAGCATACTGAGACCAAGAGGAGACATGTGAGAAGGTGAAGGCTGTCATGCTGAGAGTGGAGTAAAGAAATCATTTGGGTCCCAGGTGGTGCTGTTGCGGCCTTGTTGCTGCTCCAGACCCTTCATATATGAGACAAGTAATGTGCTGCAGCTTAGTTAGATGGTATTCTGTAATTCCAGCAAATGGAATCCTAACTGGTATGACATGCTTTTAAAATATCATAAAGAACATGTGGACTACCATGGCCCCCATTTCAGGAAACACCATGGTAGGTCCTTTCTAGGCTAAGTGCTAAAGCATATTATACTCATTATGACACTTATGATTTGTTGTATGTATCTATGCATGCCATCTCTTTAGATATACAACTTGTCCTTTCATGTGAGTCCAGCCCCACTCAGCTAATCCTCCTGTTTTCTTTATAAAGTCCAGTGTGGAGAAGAATTCTTTAGGTATTGTTTAGGAGTGGTACCAAATCCAGTTGACCCCAACTGGCACATGCTGTTACTATGCTGCCCAGATTAAGAAGACCAGGCAAGCACACACCTTACAGAATTGTGCCTGAACAGGATTTATGCCTGGTTTGGCAAGCCACTCCTCATAAAAATGTGTGTGAATGCACATTCTGGTCCCATCACCTTCCTTTGCAAACAAGAATACTTGTGAAGTTATCCAGCAATAATGACTCAACATCCCCCCCTACAGAAGTATTGTTTGATAACTTAGTGAACACATAATTGTTTTTTAAATCTAGTCATGACCATTCCTGTGATTTACCTACAAGTCCTCTCTGTAGTCTCTCTATATTTATTTCTTTTATGGAACTGATCACAAGCTGAACTTATCTTTACTTGTGTTTTAATTTATTTATCCCATCTCTATCTCCTTTCACTAGAATCTTAGTTCTTTGAGAATAAGGATCTTGAGAGCAATACATGGAAAGATTAAGCATTCAGTAATCTGTGCTTCATTAGTCCTAAGATGCACATTTTCCCCCATTGCATATAGTTTAAAATGGAGTTTAAAATGGAAAAGTGTCTTACCACTGATGGCATGTCATAGTTTAGTTGGTGGCACTTTTTCTTTCTTAGTGGGACATGTGGTGCATATTGAATTCAGTATCATCCTAGATTTGATGATTTATTTTGGAATAAATAAATGAAAGTATACTTTCTTTTGGTGTTATTTCTTCAGTTTTCACCTTGTTTGGAAACAAATTAAAATTCCTTTATAAGCATCTAGTATGTGCTGGGAATTCTTTTGAGAACAAAGATGGCAGACTAACAGATGTGAACAACATAACCCTTGCCTCAAAGAAAAGAAAATCAACAAATTATTGGGAAGGCAAACAGGTATAGCCACTCTAGAAAACAGTATGGAGTTTCTTCAAAAAGTTAATACTACATCAGAAGCTAATGATGTTCTGTATGGTGACTAACATAACATAATAAAAAAAAGTTTTGGAGGAGGAGTCAAGATGACAGAGAAGTAGCAGGCTGAGATGACATCGGGTAGCAGGAGATCAGCTATCTAGCTTATTAAACCATTCCAAACACCTACAAATCCAACAGGAGATCGAAGAGAAGAGCAGCAATTCTAGAAACAGAAAATTGACCACTTTCTGAAAGGCGGAGAAGTGAATCCAAAGCGATGGGAAGATAGACCACGGCAGGAGGAGCCGGCTCCCAGCAAGCAGTGGAGCAACAGAGCACAAAATCAGAACTTTTAACAGTCTGCGCCACAGAAGGACATCACTCCACAGGCTAAACTGGGGTGAAGCCCACGCATAAACAGCGTGGTCTCGGTCCCGCAGGGTCACAGAAGGGTCAGGGGTGTCTGAGTGTTGCAGAGCACGCAGGTATTAGAGCAGGGAAGCTGGCTACAGAGACAGAGCTGAGGAGTGAGCTCGCAACTCGGGGTTACTTTATCATGATCCATGGCACAGGCCACTGCTCTGTGAGCAAGGACCCCACAAGATCCGGGGAGACAACCCTGGAAGAGTTCAGGGATCTGCAGGGTTCGGAAACTCCAGGCAGGGCTGTGTGCCAGAGACAGAGATGCTTGGTCACAGGCTGGGTAAGCTTGGAGCGCAGCTGGAGGCCAGGGAGACAGGAGTGATTGAGCGCTTTTCTCTGAGGGCGCACTGAGGAGTGGGGCCCCGAGCTCTCGGCTCCTCCGGGTCGGAGATTGGGAGCCGCCATTTTCATTCCCGTCCTCTGGAACTCTACGGAAAGCATTCAGGGAACAAAAGCCCCCGAAAGCGAACCTTAGCAGTTTACTTAGCCTGACCCCTGGTAAGGGCGGGACAATTCCGCCTCGGGCAAAGACACTTGAGAAGCACTACAACAGGCCCCTCCCCAAGAAGAACAGCAAGAAATCCATCCATGACCAAGTTCACTTACTAAGGAGAAGAGCAGAATTCCAGAGGAGGAGGAAGCAAAGCACGGAATTCATGGCTTTCTCCCCATGATTCCATAGTCTTGCAAAGTTAATTATTTTTAAACTTATTTTTTCTTCGCTAATTTTTTTAACTTTTACCCTTTCCTCTTTTAACGTTTTTTAACTAGTTTATCTTAATAATACCTTTCAAAAAAATATTTTTTTGAACCTTCATTATTATAGTCGTATTTTATCCTTCGTTGTATCTAACTTTATTTTTTGTATACACATGGGTTTTTTCTCCTAAAAAAATGTGGGATACAACTTCTTCTAATAGATCAAATATACCCTAAATCTAGCACAGGGCTTTGCTCTGGTCTCCAGTCTGAGCAAATTCTCTCGACTTTCTTTTTCGTTATTCTCCAACCAACTTATTTTATCAACTCCCTTCTTGGAAATTAAATTTTTTTTTTCATCTTTATAGTCATATTCCATTCCTTCATCGTGTTTAGCCTTATATGTTTTTCATTCTTTAAAATTTTGGGAGGTAGTTTCTCCTAAGAGACCAAAATACTCCCCAAATTAAGTGGGTGACCCTGTTTTATTCACCAGTCTAATATATATATTTCTTCTTTTTTATATTTTTTCTTTTTTTATTTAAAATTTTTTTTTCTGAACTTATTTTTACCCCATTTCTTCCTCCCCCATGATTTGGGTCTCTTCTGATTTGGATAAAGCATATTTTACTCGGGCCATTGCCACCCTTTTAGTATTTTATTTGCTCCTTCATATATTTTTATCTGGAGAAAATAACAGGGCATAAAAACTCACCACACACACACACACACAAAAGTACAAGAGGCAGTACCGAAGACCAGGGACCTAATCAATATGGACATTGGTAATATGTCAGATCTAGAGTTCAGAATGACGATTCTCAAGGTGCTAGCCGGGCTCGAAAAAGGGAAGATATTAGAGAAACCTGTCTGGAGAAATAAAAGCCCTTTCTGGAGAAACAAAAGAACCAAAATCTAACCAAGTTGAAATTAAAAAAGCTATCACTGAGGTGCAATAAAAAATGGAGGCTCTTACTGTTAGGATAAATGAGGCAGAAGAGAGAATTAGTGATATAGAAGACCAAATGACAGAGAATAGAGAAGCTGAGCAAAAGAGAGACAAACAACTACTGGACCATGAGGGGAGAATCAGAGAGATAAGTGATACCTTAAGATGAAACAACATTAGCATAATTGGGATTCCAGAAGAAGAAGAAAGAGAGAGGAGAACAGAAGGTATATTGGAGAGAATTATTGGAGAGAATTTCCGTCATATGGCAAAGGTAAAAAGCATCAAAATCCAGGAGACACAGAGAACCCCCCTCAAAATCAATAAGATTAGGTCCACGCCCATCATCTAATAGTAAAATTTACAAGTCTTAGCGACAAAGAGAAAATCCTGAAAGCAGCCTGGGACAAGAAGTCTCTAACATACAATGGTAAAAATATTAGATTGGCAGCAGACTTATCCACAGAGACCAGGCAGGGTAGAAAGAACTGGCATAATATATTCAGAGCACTAAGTGAGAAAAACATGCAGCCAAGAATACTATATCCAGCTAGGCTGTCAAAGAAAATAGAAGGAGAGATTAAAAAGCTTCCAGGACAAACAAAAACTAAAAGAATTTGTAAACACCAAACCAGCTCTACAGTAAATATTGAAAGCGGTCCTCTAAGCAAAGAGAGAGCCTTAAAGTAGTAGACCAGAAAGGAATAGACAACATACAGTAACAGTCACCTTACAGGCAATACAATGGCACTAAATTCATATCTGTCAATAGTTACCCTGAATGTAAATGGGCTAAATGTCCCAATCAAAAGACACAGGGTATCAGATTGGATAAAAGAACAAAACCTATCAATATGCTGTTTACAAGAAACTCATTTTAGACCCAAGGACACCACCAGATTTAAAGTGAGGGAGTGGAAAACATTTTACCATGCTAATGGACATCAAAAGAAAGCTGGTGTGGCAAACCTTATATCAGATCAATTAGATTTTAAGCCAAAGACTATAGTAAGAGATGAGAAAGGACACTATATCATACTCAAAGGGTCTGTCCAACAAGAAGATCTAACAATTTTAAATACTTATGCCCCTAAGTTGGGAGCAGACAACTACATAAACCAATTAATAACAAAATCAGGGAAACACATTGACAATAATACACTAATAGTAGGGGACTTTAACACCCCCCCTCACTGAAATGGACAGATCATACAAACAAAACATAACAAGGAAATTAAGGCCTTAAATGACACACTGGACCAGATGGACATCACAGATATATTCAGAACATTCCATCCCAAAACAGCAGAATACACATTCTTCTCTAGTGCACATGGAACATTCTCCAGAATAGATCACATCCTGGGACATAAATCAGGTCTCAACCAGTATCAAAAGATTAGGATCATTCCCTGCATATTTTCAGACCACAATGCTCTGAAGCTAGAACTCAATCACAAGAGGAAATTTGGAAAGAATCCAAATACATGGAGAATAAAGAGCATCCTACTAAACAATGAAGAAATTAAAGAAGAATTGAAAAAATTCCATGAAAAAATTCATGGAAACATATGATAATGGAAACACAATGGTTCAAAATCTGTGGGACACAGCAAAGACAGTCCTGAGAGGAAAATATATAGGGTACAAGCCTTTCTCAAGAAACAAGAAAGGTCTCAAATACACAACCTAACCCTACACCTAAAGGAGCTGGAGAAAGAACAAAAAAGAAAGCCTAAACCTAGCAGGAGAAGATCAGAGCAGAAATCAATGAAATAGAAACCAAATAAACAATAGAACAAATCAACGAAACTAGGAGTTTGTTCTTTGAAAGAATTAATAAGATTGAAAAACTCCTGGCCAGACTTATCAAAAAAAAAAAAAAAAAAAAAAAAAGAGAGAGAGAGAGAGAGAAAGGATGAAAATCAATAAAATAATGAATGAAAGAGGAGAGATCACAACCAACACCAAAGAAATACAAACAATTATAGGAACATACTATGAGCAACTATACACCAGCAAATTTGACAATCTAGAAGAAATGGATGCATTCCTAGAGACATATAAACTACCACAACTGAACCAGGAAGAAATAGAAAACCTGAACAGACCCATAACCAGTAAGGATATTGAAGCAGTCATCAAAAATCTCCCAACAAACAAGAGCCCAGGGCCAGACGGCTTCCTAGGGGAATTCTAACAAACATTTAAAGAAGAATTAATACCTATTCTCCTGAAAGTGTTCCAAGAAATAGAAATGGAAGGAAAACTTCCAAACTCATTTTATGAGGCCAACATTACCTTGATCCCAAAACCAGACAAAAACCCCATCAAAAAAGAGAATTACAGACCAACATCCCTGATGAACACAGACGTGAAAATTCTCACCAAAATACTAGCCAATAGGATCCAACAGTAAAAGAATTATCCACCATGACCAAGTGGGATTTATTCCAGAGCTGCAAGGTTGGTTCAACATCTGTAAATCAATCAATGTGATACAATACATTAATAAAAGAAAGAACAAGAACCATAGGTACTCTCAATACATGCTGAAAAAGCATTTGACAAAGCATAGCATTCTTTCCTGATCAAAATTCTGCAAAGTGTAGGGATAGAGGGTACATACTTTAATATGATCAAAGCCATCTATGAATAACCCACTGCAAATATCATTCTCAATGGAGAAAAACTGAGAGCTTTTCTGCTAAGGTCAGGAAAACAGCATGGATGTCCATTATTACCACTGCTATTCAACATAGTACTAGAAGTCCTAGCCTCAGCAATCAGACAACAAAAAGAAATTAAAGGCATCTGAATCTGCAAAGAAGTCAAACTCTCACTCTTTGCAGATGATATGATACTATATGTGGAAAACCCAAAAGACTCCACTCCAAATCTGCTAGAACTTGTACAGGAATTCAGTAAAGTGTCAGGATATAAAATCAATGCACAGAAATCAGTTGCATTTCTTTACACCAACAACAAACAGAAGAAAGAGAAATTAAGGAATCAATCCCATTTACAATTGCACCCAAGACCATAAGATACCTAGGAATAAACCTAATCAAAGAAGCAAAGAATCTATACTCAGAAAACTATAAAGCACTCATGAAAGAAATTGGGGAAGACACAAAGAAATGGAAAAATGTTCCATGCTCATGGATTGGAAGAACAAATATTGTGAAAATGTCTATGCTTCCTAGAGCAATCTACACATTTAATGCAATCCCTATCAAAATACCACCCACTTTTTTCAAAGAAATGGAACAAATAACCCTAAAATTTGCATAGACCAGAAAAGACCTCAAATAGCTAGAGGAATATTGAAAAAGAAAGCCTAAGTTGGTGGCATCACCATTCCAGACTTCAAGCTCTATTACAAAGCTGTCATCATCAAGACAGTATGGTACTGGCACAAAAACAGACACATAGATCAATGGAACAGAATAGAGAACCCAGAAATAGACCCTCAACTCTATGGTCAACTAATCTTCAACAAAGCAGGAAAGAATGTCCAATGGAATAAAGACAGTCTCTTCAACAAATGGTGTTGGGAAAATTGGAGAGCCACATGCAGAAAAATGAAACTGGACCATTTTCTTACACCACACATGAAAATAGACCCCAAATGGATGAAGGACCTCAATGTGAGAAAGGAATCCATCAAAATCCTTGAGGAGAACACAGGCAGCAACCTCTTCGACTTCAGCTGCAGCAACTTCTTCCTAGAAACATCGCCAAAGGCAAAGGAAGCAAGGTCAAAAATGAACTATTGGGACTTTATCAAGATCAAAAGCTTTTGCACAGCAAAGGAAACAGTTAACAAAACCAAAAGAAAACTGACAGAATGGGAGAAGATATTTGCAAATGACGTATCAGATAAAGGTCTAGTATCCAAAATCTATAAAGAACTTTTCAAACTCAACACCCAAAGAACAAATAATCCAATCAAGAAATGGGCAGAGGGGGCACCTGGGTGGCTCAGTGGGTTAAGCTTCTGCCTTCTGCTTAAGTCATGATCTCAGGGTCCTGGGATCAAGCCCCTCATCGGGCTCTCTGCTCAGCAGGGAGCCTGCTTTCCCCCTCCCCCATTCTTCCTGCCTCTCTGCCTACTTGGGATCTCTCTCTCTCTTCTGTCAAATTAAAAAAAAAAAGAAAAAGAAATGTGCAGAGGACATGAACAGACATTTCTGTAAAGAAGACATCCAGATGGCCAACAGACATATGAAAAAGTGCTCCACATCACTCAGCATCAGGGAAATACAAATCAAAACCACAATGAGATACCACCTCACACCAGTCAGAATGGCTAAAATTAACAATTCAGGAAATGACAGATGCTGGCAAGGATGCGGAGAAAGAGAACCTTCCTACACTGTTGGTGGGAATGCAAGCTGGTGCAACCACTCTGGAAAACAGCATGGAGGTTCCTCAAAAAGTTGAAAATAGAGGTACCCTATGACCCAGCAATGGCACTACTGGGTATTTACCCTAAAGATACAAACGTAGTGATCTGAAGGGGCACTTGCACCCGAATGTTTATAGCAGCAATGTCCACAATAGCTGAACTATGGAAAGAACCTAGATGTCCATCAACAGATGAATGGATAAAGAAGATGTGGTATATATACACAATGGAATACTATGCAGCCATCAAAAGAAATGAAATCTTGCCATTTGCAATGACATAGATAGAACTAGAGGGTATTATGCTGAGCGAAGTAAGTCAGTCGGAGAAAGACAACTATCATAAGATCTCCCTGATATGAGGAAGTGGAGATGCAATGTGGGGGGTTTAGGGGGTAGGAAAAGAATAAATGAAACAAGATGGGATTGGAAGGGAGACAAACCATAAGAGACTCTTAATCTCACAAAACAAACAGGGTTGCCAGGGAAAGAGGGGTAGGGAGAGGGTGGTGGGGTTATGGATATTGGGGAGGGTATGTGCTATGGTGAGTGCTGTGGAGTGTGTAAACCTGGCGATTCACAGACCTGTACCCCTGGGGCTAATAATACAGTATATATAAATTTTAAAAAATAAAATATGCAGTTAACAAAAGTTAAAAATAGAATCACCCTATGATCTAGCAATTGCATTACTAGGTATTTACCCAAAGGATAAAAAAATACTGATTTTAAGGAACACATGCACCCCAATATTTATAACAGCATTATCTATAATAGCAAAATTATGGAAATGGCCAAATATCCATTGATTGATGAATGGATAAAGAAGATGTAAGATATTTCTCTCTCTCTCTCTCTCTCTCTCACACACACACACACACACACACACACATATTACTCAGCCATAACAAAGAATGAAATCTTGCCATTTGCAATGACATGGTTGGAGCTAGAGAGCATTATGCTTATTTCTAATAAGTCAGTCAGAGAAAGAAAATACCATATGATTTCACTCATAGGTAGAATTTAAGAAACAAAATAAGCAAAGGAGAATAAAAGAGAGAGGCAAACCGAGAAACAGATCTTTTTTTTTTTAAATTTATTTATTTATTTAACATAGAGAGAGAGAGAGAGAGAGAGATTGGGCACAAGCAGGGGGAAGAGCAGGCAGAGCAGGCAGAGGGAGAAGCAGGCTCCCTGCCAAGCAAGGACCCCGATGCAGGACTCGATTCTAGGACTCTAGGATCATGACCTGAGCTGAAGGCAGACACTTAACTGACTGAGCCACCCAGGCATCCCAAGAAACAGAGTCTTAACTATAAAGCACAAACTAATGGTTACCATAGGGAAGAGGGGGTAGGAGGATGGGTGAAATAGGTGATGGGGATTAAAGAGTACACTTGTGATGAGCACTGGGTGATGTACGAATAGCTATATTGAATCGCCATATTGTACATCTGAAACTAATATCACACTGTAGGTTAACTAACTAGAATTTATCTATTTTTATTTTTTAATTTGTTTTAGAGAGAGAAAGAAGTGGGGGAGAACAGAGGGAGGGGAAGAGAGAGAAACTCAAGCGGGCTCCATGGCCAGTGTAGAGCCCAACACAGGGCTCAATCTCACAACCATGAGATCATGACCTGAGTGGAAATCAAGAGTCAGATGCTTGGGGGCCTAGGTGGCTTGGTCACTTAAGCGTCTACCTTTGGCTCAGGTCATGATCCTGGGGTCCTGGGATTGAGCCCTTTGTCAGGTTCCCTGCTCAGTGGGGAGCCTGCTTCTCCCTCTCCCTCTGCTGCTACCCCTGCTTGTGTTCTCTCCCCCCTCTCTCTCAAGTAAAATAAATAAAATCTTTTAAAAAGGGGGGTGTGGTGCCTGGGTGGCTCAGTGGGTTAAAGCCTCTGCCTTCGGCTCAGGATCTCAGGGTCCTGGGATCAAGCCCCGCATTGGGCTCTCTGCTCAGCAGGGAGCCTGCTTCCCTTCCTCCTCTCTCTGCCTGCCTCTCTGCCTACTTGTGATCTCTGTCTGTCAAATAAATAAATAAAATCTTTAAAAAAATTGAAAAATTAAAATTAAAAAAAAAGAAAAAGGTGAGACACTTAACCGACTGAGCCATCCAGGTGCCCACTAACGGGAATTTAAACAAAAACTTTAAAAAGAAAAGAAAACCACCAATTACAGTATAATGTGCTAAGTGCTATAATAGAGGTAAATATTGCTGTGGAGCCCAAATGAGGGGCATCCCTCCACCATTGCAAACTCAAGAAAGCTTTTCAGAGAAAGAGATAACTGACCTGGAATTTATGACATATTTCTGGGCATTTTTGCTACTTTCACGTGTTGTCTTTTTTGATCCTCATATCAACTCTGTGACATAGGAAAATCATCCTGTCTTAGAAACACAGACTGAGGTTCAGAGAAGTTAAATAAATTGTCCCCCCATCATATGAATGGTAGGTGGTACAGCAGGGCAGAAGTGGGTAGAGTAAACCTCTGGTCTTCTGGCTCCAGGGGCGTTTGCTTTTTACCTCATTAGAGCTGAGTTTCAAGTGATGAACAACCCCTCGGCATCCTCCTCATAAAAATCCTCCTTTAGGCTTATGATGAGAGGCCCTTGGATCTTTCCTTTTATCAGTTTTAGGTTTGAGCAAAGCAAGAGAAACCAGACATAGTCCCCATTCCTAAGGATCCCTAGCTCAAAAAGGAGTTGTAGACACACACACACAAAAGAGCCATCATTATGTGTACAAAGGATGGTAGGAAAGGTGTCATCAGTTTTGAGATTTACAGTTTATATTTGCCTTGAATAGTGTGTTCTGCTCTTAAAAATATTTGCAACATCTCAGATACCATTCTTTTTTCTAAATTTTATTTATTTATTTGACAGATGGAGATCACAAGTAGGCAGAGAGGCAGGCAGAGAGAGAGAGAAGAGGAAGCAGGCTCTGTTTAGCTATCCATCAGGTCTTGACTGAGTATACATACGCAAGTTACTATGTGTGGCTCTGGAGGACATAGTGGAAAGCCATAAAGCAATTTCTACCATCAAGATGGCTGATGGAAGCTAATGGACATGTCTGTCATGTAGATGTAAAAGTTGTGAAATGCCTTAGCGTTCCACACCCTCTTTGGGAAATTCAAGACATTGCAGTAATGATGTTTATCATCAGTAATGTAACCATACAAGGAAGGTAAGTTACAAATGCACCCCTGAGCAGAGGCATTAATGCTGAGACCACAGCTGACCCATTCTTTCTCATTTTTATTACTATGCACTGCTTGTGTCTAGCTGCTGGCAGTTGATACCTGATTTATAAAGGAAGCTGAGGCACAATACAGTGTTGGATACTGGATCACAGAAACTATAACTATTTTAAAAAACAGAACTCATGGGGTACCTGGCTGGCTCAGCTGGTAGAGCATGCAACTCTTGATCTCAGGATTGTGAGTTCAAACCCGGCACTGGACATACAGATTACTTAAAAAACAAAACAAAACAAAACAAAACAAAAAAACCCAACTCACTAGTAAAGTCAAATAAATACCATGAATGTTAGAGTTGATGAAAAATGGCTGTTAAAGGGGTACCTGGGTGGCTCAGTCAGTTAAGCATCTGCCTTTACTTCAGGTCATGATCCCAGGGTCCTGGAATTGAGCCCTGCTTTTGGCTCCTTACTCGGCAGGGATCCTGCTTCTCTCTCTCCCTTTCCTCCCTGTTCATGCTTTCTCTCAGTATCTCTGTCTTTCTCTCTCTCTCTCAAATAAATAAATAAATAAAATCTTTAGAAAAATGGCTACTAGAATACTTTGGATATGGTTAAGTTGTTAAATTGATATGGATGAAGATTTAATTAGAATCTATATTCAGCATGGGAGAAGAGGTAGTGGGGAGGAACACAATGACGGTCAAATGTCAAAGAAACTGCAGAAATAGCACCCATGGCAACAAATGGACTGGACAGAAGAGAGATTCCTGGACTACCTGTATCTTCCTGAAGAAATGGGTTTTAAAAATTGAGTTATAATTGACATATAAAATGATATTAGTTTTCATACTTGTATAGATTGTGAAATGATCACCACAATAAATCTAGCTAACATCTATCACCACACACAGTTACACATTTTTCTTGTGTTGAGAACTTTTAAGATGTATTGTCATAGCAACTTTCAAATATACAATGCTATAGTCATGGTGCTGTTTGGACTTGTTTTATAACTGGAAGTTGGTACCTTTGGGCCACCTTCTTCCATTTCACCTACCCCTTGGACTCTGGCAACCACAAATTTGTTCTCTGTATCTTTGAGTTCAGCTTTTGTTTTGTTTTGTTTTTAGATTTCACATGTAAGTGAGATCATATGATATTTGTTTTCCTCTACCTGGCCTATTTCACTCAGCATAATGCCCTTGAAGTTCATCCATGTTGTCTCAATGGCAGAACTTCCTTCTTTTTATGGCTGAATAATATTCCATTGCATTATACACCACAACTTCTTTTTTTTAATTTTTTTAAATTTTTATTTATTTATTTGACAGAGAGAGAGATCACAAGTAGACAGAGAGGCAGGCAGAGAGAAGGGAGAAGCGGGCCCCCGGCCGAGCAGAGAGCCCGATGTGGGGCTCGATCCCAGGACCCTGAGATCATGACCTGAGCCGAACGCAGAGGTTTAACCCACTGAGCTACCCAGGCTCCCCTACACCACAACTTCTTTATCCATTCTTCTGTTGGTGGACACTTAGGTTGCTTCCATATCTTGGTTACTGTAAACAATGCTGCAATAAACATATGGGTTTATATGTCTTTTCAAGGTAGTGTTATCATGCCTCTTTTATAAAATATTTTATTTATTTATTTTGTGAGAGAAAGAGAGAGAAAAAAGGTACATGAGTGTTGGGGAAGGGGCAGAGGGAGAAGCAGACTCCCCGCTAAGCAGCAAGTCTGACATGGGACTCTATCCCTGGACACTGAAAGGACTGAGCCACCCAGGTGCCCAGTGTTTTCCTTTCCTTTGAATAAACACCCTGAAATGGAATTGCTGGATCATATGGTAGTTCTATTTTTAATATTTTGAAGAATCTCTATACTGGCTGCACCAATTTATCTTCCCAGCAACAGTGAAACAAGGGTCCCCTTTTCCTCATGTCATTGCCAGCACTTGTTATTTCTTTTCATTTTAGCCATTTTAAAAGGTGTGAAGTCATGTCTCATTGTGGTTTTGATTTGCATATCCCTGATGTCTCATGATTAGTGATGTTGAGCATCTTTTCATGTACATGTTGGCCATCCTTGCATCTTCTCTAGAAAAGTCTATTCAGATTCTCTGCCCATTTTTAACTGGATTGTTTGTTTTCTGCTACTGAATTACATGAGTTATTTATATATTTTGGATATTAACCTCTTATCAGGTATATGGTTTGTCAATATTTCCCATTCAGTAGGTTGCCTTTTCATTTCCTTGATGGTTTCCTTTGCTCTGCAGAATGGAATGTCTTGAGGAGCCCTCTAGTGACAATGGCTGGATAGCCTCCCTCTGAGACTTGAGCACGTCTTGAAAACTGCCTACTTCCAAGTGCCTCAGGGGAAGCTGGCTTGCCTGACAGGTCACACACCAGCTCACTCCTCATCTTGCACTTGCTGAGGGCTGAGGCACAGGATATGTCCATAAAAAAATACAAATTTTCACTAAATCTAAGACCCCATTAGCTGGCAAACATATTATTTCATGCAATATTAAGAAAAAAAGAGTCAAAAAAAAAAAAAAGAAAGAAAGAAAAGAAAACAAGAGAAGAGAAGAGAAAAGAAAAATAGTCAATTAAATGATGACATGCCCCAAACTCCCAAACTCATTCTATGAGGCCAGCATTACCTTGATCCCAAAACCAGACAAAGACCCCACCAAAAATAATTACAGGCCAACATCCCCGATGAACATGAATGCAAAAATTCTTGCCAAGTTACTGGCTAATAGGATCCAAGGGTTCGTTAAAAGGATTATTCACCACAACCAAGTGGGATTTATTCCTCGGCTGCAAGGGCGGTTCAACATCCACAAAGCAATCAATGTGATACACCACATTAATAAAACAACAACAGGGGCGCCTGGGTGGCTCAGTGGGTTAAGCCTCTGCCTTCGGCTCAGGTCATGATCTCAGGGTCCTGGGATTGAGTCCCACATCGGGCTCTCTGCTCAGCAGGGAGCCTGCTTCCCTCTCTCTGTCTCTCTGCCTGCCTCTCTGTCTACTTGTGATCTCTCTCTGTCAAATAAATAAATAAAATAGTTTTTAAAATAAATAAATAAATAAATAAATAAATAAATAAAACATATGATCCTCTCATTACATGCAGAAAAAACATTTAACAAAGTACAGCATCTTTTCTTGTTTAAAACTCTCCAGTGTTGTGATAGAAGGAACATACCTTAGAAAAGCTTTAATACTGTCCATATTTCCATGTTGGAACAGGGAAAACTGATCCCACTGAGCAAGTAGGGAAACAGTGGAGAATGAAACAGAGTGGCTGTGACTGCATCCTTCAAGTCATGCTTGCTCCATATAGTTGTGTGCAGGCCTGGCGATCCCTTCAGGCTGTCACCTCACCTGGTCTAATGCAGTTTGTGATAGACCATTCTATAGATGCTCAGAAAAGTCTATCACTCAAGACTAACTCATTCTTGAAGAAAATGACCCAAGACAAACACATGTTGCTATAGTTTCATTAAGGGTCATAGGTCCATGCTGTCCAATATGGTAGCCATTAGCCACATGTAGCAATAAGCACTTAACATGGGTCTAGTCCAAATTCAGACTCTTTTTAAAGATTATTTATTTATTTATTTGACAGAGAGAGAGAGAGAGATAGTGAGAGAGGGAGCACAAGCAGGGGGAGTGAGAGAGGGAGAAGCTGGCTTCCCGCTGAGCAGGGCACCCAATGCAGGGCTCAATCCCAGTACCCTGGGATCATGACCTGAGATGAAGGAAGACACTTAACTACTGAGCCACCCAGGTGCCCCTGAGATGTTTCTTAGTTATACAATACATACCAGATTTCAAAGACTTAGTACAAAAAAATTCACTAATAATTTTATATTTACTACACTTTAAAATTATATATTATTTTGGATATGCTGAGTTAAATAAAATATATTATTAAACTTATCTGTTGTGGGGCACCTGGGTGGCTCAGTCAGTTGGGCAGCTGCCTTCGGCTCTGGTCATGATCCCGGGATCCTGGGATCGAGCCCCACATTGCGCTCCCTGCTCAGCAGGGAGCCTGCTTCTCTCTCTCCCTCTGCTTGCTGCTCCTCCTGCTTGTGTTCTCTGTCAAAAAAATAAATAAAATCTTTTTTTAAAAAATAAATAAATAAATAAACTTACCTGTTGTTTGGAGCACCTGGGTATCTCACTTGGTTAAGCATCCAACTCTTGATTTTGGCACAGGTCATGATCTCAGTGTTGTGAAATCAAGCCTCACATCAAGCTCCATGCTCGGCCTGCTTGATCCTCTCTCTTTCTCTCCCTCTGCCCCTCCCCCCACTCTCTCTCTCTCAAAAAATTATCTGTTGTTTTCTATCTTGCTAAAAACTTTTAAATTACACATAACTCACATTATATTTCTATTAGATATCACTGTCTTAGGCCATAAAGCATTGAGGTCAAAGGTCATATAGGACTGGGATAGTTCCCCTTCATAGTGATTCATTTCCATTTTGAATCATCCTAAAGAATTCAGATCCTGATAGGTGGTCTAGAGTCTGGATCAAGGGAAGATATGTCCTCCCCCTCTTTGTACAAGAATAGGGATAGTGGGGCAGCTTGTGTGTTGGGCTGGGAAAGCACACTCAAGTGTACCTCCAATTATGGGGAGGTAAACTAGACCCTGAAACTCAGAGCATGCTGGAGGTGAAGCAGAGAAGCAACCAGTAGGAGAACCCATACATACAGGGAGGACTGCGAGCCTACCTTTATTTTTCCTTTTATCTGCTTATCTGTTTATGCATTTACTGGCCAGATCTTGATTTATTCACTTAGACGTTTACATAGATTATATAGTTTCCTGGTTATTTTCTTCTTTATAGGATCTTGCCTTTTAAAAAACTTTCACCAAATTTTGGTGGGATTTCTGGTGGGAGCAGAGACAAATATGTCTGTGTTCAATCAGCCATATTAAGCCAGAAGACCCAGTTGAGTTTGTAGTGTGGTTGCACTGGACTAGAGATACCTGGCATGGATCAACTTTGCCATGTAGAAGCAAATGCCATGAAACTGTTCTATTTTCCCTTTCTTTGGCACTTGGGCCTCTGCTTTGGTGTATGACTTAATGCATTTCCAACAAGATCCTTTGCTACATGATGAGACAGCTCAAGAACTCCAAATGGTATGTCATCCTGTAGAAAGATCTTCTGGGAACAATGTGAGCTTATGGTTTTCAGTTTATTTTAGTTGGCCTCTAATGATCAGAAGCAAAACTGAACCAAAATAAATAGGCTAATATACATTCTCCACCACTGACGCTCATAAAATACCTGTAGTTTTTTATTGTTGCCAAAAGCAAGGACTACAGAAAGGGTATTTGGATGGATCTGACAGCAATCTTAAGAACTGTAGAAGAGATGGGGGGGGGCAGGTGGCTCATTTGGTTAGGCGTCCAACTCTTGATTTT
>NW_022631964.1:0-20923 GCF_010015895.1 Lontra canadensis
TTCCAACAGCCCATTTATCAATAATAAGGTCATTCCAATTATGGTATCACAAGTCATTGATTATATTTATCTACCTACCGTGCACACCAAAGATCTTGAATTTCAAAAAAAAAAAAAAAAGAAAAAGAAAAAGAAAAAAGAAAGAAAAAAGGACTCTATGTGGCCATCTTTTATGTTCCCTCTACTACTTCATCTTAGAGTTTCTGAACCCAAACCTGATACTACTATAAGCTACAATTGCCTTCCTATTCCAATGCTGGAAGAGCACACGGCAGTCACACTATAACCTTTTTGCCTTTAGGGAAAAAGAGACATTTTTTTTTCCCAGATAGGCAAATGTAGAAAGTTTATACCCAATATCATCAAGCACATTACTGTTGATGGTGGATTTGCAACACTTGGATCATGACCTGTCTAGAAATTCCTTTGGGAATATAATTACAGAAAGATTTCATAGACCTATTAATTCCTATCATTACCAATTAAGTTTTATTCTGTTCCTCTGAGTCAAATTGTGTTCAATGATAGGCATAAAAAAATGGATCTTTCCTAGGAACTCAAAACCGTGTAAGCATTTGTAGGAATATAAAATAGCTTTTCTTACTTTTTCTTCTGAACTATTATTAAGCAGTTTAATCAACTTTCAAATTCCTAGGCTACTTCCCTGAGGGATGAAGATCTACTTGTTGCATCACTCAGACTTAGTGAATATTGGAAGGCCACTAACCTTATAACCTGTAGAAGGCTTAGGGCGTGTTGAGATTGTCAAAATATTTGCAGAGAATTCATCTGGATGTATTTGAAATCTGCGACTGTAACTCTCTGCATTTGACACCAGGTTTTGGTACTAGACACAAACTGGCAGAGTATGTGCAGATGGAATGCTTCCTGATGCAGCCCCAAACTAACCAGACAGCCACTCAGACCTTATGGTTAGTGAATTACCCTTGTCACCTTGGTTTGGGAAAGGTCCCACCACACATGTGCTAGGCTGCTTGTGTGTTCTTTATACGTATTCTATGTAATTTCATTCTAAAGCATATAACTTCTCTTGCAGCATATGACAATTTGATTACTATTTATATTTATAAATATTATAATAAACTTATATTTGTTGGCACTGAATTTCACTGTGACTGCAGATCTTGAATACAGATAGTCTTCCATATAACTATTTTGAAACAGACGAGTTTACGTTTGAATATGTACAATAATGAAGACTTTCTTCTATTTCAGAACATCTGCCATCCTAAAATAGACTAGTTTCACCTGATCCAAGTAAGGAAAGTTTATAGCATCATAGATTCTGTTACCCTAAGTATTTTTACTTTCTGATGCATGAAGATTCTGTTACACTAAAAGTTTGAAATTGTACTAGAAACTTCTATTTACATGTAAGAACTTCTAGGTCGTGGGCTCTTGTTTTTTGGGAGATTTTTGATCACTGCTTCAATCTTGTTACTAGATATTGGTCTATTCAGGTTGCCCATTTCTTCCTGTTTCAGTTTTGGAAGTTTATAGTTTTCCAGGAATGCATTCATCTCTTCTAGGTTGCTTAACTTAATGGCATATAACTATAGATAATAATTTCTGATGATTGTTTCTGTTTCCTTGGTGTTAGTTATGATCTCTCCCTTTCCATTCATAATTTTATTAATTTGGGCCTTCTCTCTTTTCTTCTATTAGCCAGTGGATTATCGATCTTCTTGATTCTTTCAAAAAACCAGCTTCTAGTTTCATTGATGTGTTCTACTGTATATCTAGTTTCTATCTCATTGACCTCTGATCTAATATTGATTATTTCCCTTCTTGTATGTGGGGTTGGCTTAATTCATTGTTGACTTTCCAGTTGTTTAAGGTGAGAAGAGAGCTGGTGTATTCTAGATTTTTCCATTTTTTTTTGAATGAGGCTTGGATGGCTATGTATTTCCCCCTTAGAACACCTTTGCCATATCCCATAGGTTTTGGACCAAAGTGTCTTCATTCTTATTGGTTTTCATGAATTGTTTTAGTTCTTCTTTGATTTCCTGGTTGATTTAAACATTCTTTTTAAATTTTTAATTTTTTAAATTTCTTCTCAGTGTACCAGTATTCATTGTTTATGCACCACACCCAGTGCTCCATGCAATATGTGCACTCCTTAATACCCACCATAGGGTTCACCCAACTTCCCACCTCCCACCCCTTCAAAACCCTCAGATTGTTTTTCAAAGTCCATAGTCTCTCATGGTTCATCTCCCCCTCCAATTTCCCTCAAGTCCCTTCTCCTCTCCATCTCCCCATGACTTCTGGGTTATTGATTATGCTCCACAAACATTCTTAAGCAGGGTGGTCTTTAGCTTTCAAGTGTTTGAATTATATATAAAGATAATTATATATAAATATATATATAATATATATACAATTATATATGAACCTCCTACTCTGTTATGAACAGTAAAATCCAAACAATGCACATAATTTTATTCAATACTGCCAAAAACCAGTAATCATTTGAGTGCCTTTATAGAGAAAAAAAAATATTAAACTAGTGATCAGTGTTAAAAAACATGCTAAGATAACCAACTATTGACGACATTAAAAGAGTTTCAGTAACAGATTTTAAATTGGAGTTTCCCATGATCATATTTACTAAATCCCTGTTATGAATGTTCTTTCTTATTTCCTTCATTCCCCATTGATTGTGGGTGTGTGCATGCATGACAGCCTGTGGTCCTAAAGGAATCACTCAGAAAGAAAAAAACTATAAAAGAAAAATGACTGTTTTGAACCACACACATTTCTGGCTATTTCATATTACTTCATGTATGCCTCGCTAAAATTCTGAATTTTGTAACAATCTCTTCATTGTAACAGGAGTAAAATGAAGTTTAGAGAGATGAAGAAATTCACTCAAGGACCGCACTGGTTGGTTTCCTTAAGACGCCTCCATGTTTCTCCCCCTTCCTGTGTTGTGCTCTTCTAACCACTGGTTCAGTGGTTGCCTGATACTTTTTATGTGTCAACTGTGACTGCAGTTTCTACCTAAGAGGGGTGCATATCTCGCCCATCAAAATGTTATTTCTATGACAGGAATTCTCCTCTTTTTCCTGTTTACATCTGCTCTCTGCAGCGATCATGTGTAATGACCCTCAGGTTACAGGGTGAGATGGATAAGTAGCACTATTGTGGATTCAATGCCAATGATGGTCTAGAAACAAGGAAGAATCTTGATTTAAGCTATTTACATTGTTGGTAAAACTAAAGGAAAATTATTTAAAATGTTTTAGGATGAGAAAATTCCAGACAATATTGTTAAATAGTCCATATATCTTTATTTCCATAAATATTCAGGAAGATAGAATGGGTGTCCATCCATCATCTTATCTTGCATGTACTTTTCTACTCAGAGGAGGGCTCAGAATAGACTTTTCATGTTTTCTTCATGACACTCATCATCATCCCTCTCAGCTCTCTCCCAAAAATTCATTCAAAATTGGCGGGGAAATCTGGATTCCTGTGTCCCATCATTCACAGTGCATAATTTCCTCATCTTGAGAAAATGCTTAGATCTCTTGATCTGAGTTTCTTCTCTTTAACATCAAAGATTTGGATTAGTCAAGTGAATTCTGCTTTTAAATTGTTTGCAGTTTTCTTGTATAAGAATTATTTTAAAACCAAATTGTTTTAGGTCAATAACTGTATTTGAAAATTAATGTTATTTGTACCTTATTAAGAAAGTTTCAGCAGCACTTGCAATTAGTAGGAATAGGTCAATGAACTCAACCTCACTAAAGCTTTTCAATAGTCTTTAGCTAAGATTAACTGCTGAATACTCTGTAGCTCATCATTATTTTCCATATACTTTTCCACCATTCTTTGCTTATTTATTTATTTATTTATTTATTTTGTGATTCTATTTCTGGAATGTTTATTATGTTCTTTTCTACGTAGGTTTTCTTATTATGAATGTTTATTTATTTATTTATTTATTTATTTATTTATTTATTTATTTTCAGTGTAACAGAATTCATTGTTTATGCACCACACCCAGTGCTCCATGCAGTACGTACCCTCCATAATACAGACCACCTGGCAACCTCCCACCCCCACCCCTTCAAATCCCTCAGATTGTTTTTCATAGTCCATAGTCTCTCATGGTTCACCTCCCCTTCCAATTTCCCTCAACTCCCTTCTCCTTTCCATCTCCCCCATGTCCCCCATGTTACTTGTTATGCTCAACAAATAAGTGAAACCATATTATAATTGACTCTCTCTGCTTGACTTATTTCATTCAGCATAATGTCTTCCAGTCCCATCCACGTTTCTACAAAAGTTGGGTATTCATCCTTTCTGATGGAGGCATAATACTCCATAGTGTCTATGGACCACATCTTCCTTATCCATTGTTCCATTGAAGGGCATCTTGGTTCTTTCCACAGTTTGGCGACTGCGGCCATTGCTGATATAAACATTGGGGTACAGATGACCCTTCTTTTCACTACATCTGTATCTTTGGGGTAAATACCCAGTAGTGCAATTGCAGGGTCATAGGGAAGTTCTATTTTTAATTTCTTGAGGAATCTCCACACTGTTCTCCAAAGAGGCTGCACCAACTTGCATTCCCACCAACAGTGTAAGAGGGTTCCCCTCTCTCCACATCCTCTCCAACACATGTTGTTTCCTGTCTTGCTAATTTTGGCCATTCTAACTGGTGTAAGGTGGTATCTCAATGTGGTATTAATTTGAATTTCCCTGATGGCTAGTAATGATGAACATTTTCATGTGTCTGATAGCCATTTCTATGTCTTCATTGGAGAAGTGTCTGTTCATGTCTTCTGCCCATTTTTTGACATGACTATCTGTTTTGTGTGTGTTGAGTTTGAGTTCTTTATAAATCCTGGATATCAACCTTTTGTCTGTACTGTCATTTGTGAATATCTTCTCCCATTCTGTGGGTTTCCCCTTTTTATTATTGACTGTTTCCTTTGCTGTGCAGAAGCTTTTGATCTTGATGAAGTCCCAAAAGTTTATTTTCGCTTTTGTTTCCTTTGCCTTTAGAGACATATCTTGAAAGAAGTTGCTGTGGCTGATATCAAAGAAGTTACTACCTTTTTTCTCCTTGAGGATTCTGGTGGATTCCTGTCTTACATTGAGGTCTTTTATCCATTTCAAGTTTATCTTTGCGTACCGTGTAAGAGAATGGTCAAGTTTCATTTTTCTACATATAGCTGTCCAGTTTTCCCGGCACCATTTATTGAAGAGACTGTCTTTTTTCCACTGTATATTTTTTCCTAATTTGTCGAAGATTAATTGACCATAGAGTTGAGGGTCCATATCTGGGCTCTCTATTCTGTTCAACTGATCTATGTGTCTGTTTTTATTCGAGTACCATGCTGTCTTGGTGATCACAGCTTTGTAATAAAGCTTGAAATCAGGTAACGTGATATCCCCAGTTTTGTTTTTGTTTTTCAACATTTCCTTAGCAATTCGGGGTCTCTTCTGATTCCATACAAATTTTAGGATTATTTGCTCCAGCTCTTTGAAAAATACAGGTGGAATTTTGATTGGAATGGCATTAAAAGTATAGATTGCTCTAGGCAGTATAAACATTTTAGCAATGTTTATTCTTCCGATCCAAGAGCATGGAATGGTCTTCCATCTTCTGTGTCTTCTTAATTTCTTTCATAAGTGTTCTGTAGTTCCTCGAGTACAGATCCTTTACCTTTTGGTTAGGTTTATTCCCAGGTATCTTATGGTTCTTGGTGTTATAGGAAATGGAATCAATTCTCTAATTTCCCTTTCTGTATTTTCATTGTTAGTGTATAAGAAAGCCACTGTTTTCTGTACATTGACTTTGTATCCTGCCACATTACTGAATTTCTATATGAGTTCTAGTAGTTTGGGGGAGGCGTATTTTGGGTTTTCCATATAAAGTATCATATCATCTGCGAAGAGAGAGAGTTTGACTTCTTCATTGCCAATTTGGATACCTTTTATTTCTCTTTGTTGTCTGATTGCTGTTGCTAGGACTTCTAATACTATGTTGAACAAGTTTGGTCAGAGTGGACATCCTTATTGTTTTCCTGATCTCAACGGGAAGGATGCAAGCTTCTTCCCATTGAGGATGATATTTTCTGTGGGCCTTTCATAGATAGATTTTATGAAGTTCAGGAATGTTCCCTCTATCCTATACTTTGAAGCATTTTAATCAGGAATGGATGCTGGATTTTGTCAAATGCTTTTTCTGCATCAATTGAGAGTACCATGTGGTTGTTCTCTGTTTTCTTATTGATTTATTCTATCACATTGATTGATTTGTGAATGTTGAACCATCCTTGTAGCCCAGGAATGAATCCCACCTGGTCATGGTGGATAATCTTTTTAATGTGCTGTTGGATCCTGTTTGCTAGGATCTTGTTGAGAAACTTAGCATCCATATTCATCAGTGATATTGGTCTGAAATTCTCCTTTTTGGTAGGGTCTTTGCCTGGTTTGGTGATTAGAGTAATGCTGACTTCATAAAAAGAGTCTGAAAGTTTACCTTCTGCTTCAATTTTTTGAAACAGCTTCAGGAGAATAGGTGTTATTTCTTCTTTGAAAGTTTGGTAGAATTCCCCAGGCAATCCATCAGGTCCTGGGCTCTTGTTTTTTGGGAGGTTTTTGATCACTGCTTCAATCTCGTTACTAGATATCAGTCTATTCAGGTTGTCCATTTCTTCCTGGTTCAATTTTAGGAGTTTATAGTTTTCCAGGAATGTATCCATTTCAACTAGGTTGCTTAACTTCTTGGCATATAACTGTTGATAATAACTTCTGATGATTGTTTCTACTTCCTTGGTGTTCGTTGTGATCTCTCCCTTTTCATTCATAATTTTATTAATTTGGGCCTTCTCTCTTTTCTTTTGGATTAGTTTGGCCGATGGTTTATTGACCTTATTGATTCTTCCAAAAAACCAGCTTCTAATTTCATTGATGCATTCTCTAGTATCTCTAGTTTCTATCTCTTTGATCTCTGCTCTAATCTTGATTATTTCCCTTCTTATGTCTGGATTTGGCTTAATATTTCATTGATTCTCCAGTTCTTTAAGGTGTAGGGACACCTGGTGTATTCTGGATTTTTCAATTTTTTTTGAGGGAGGCTTGGATGGCTATGTATTTCCCCCTTAGGAATGACTGTGCTGAATCCCATAGGTTTTGGGCTGAAGTATCTTCATTCTCATTGGGTTCCATGAATTTTTTAAGTTCTTCTTTGATCTCCTGGGTGATCCAAGCATTCTTAAGCAAGGTGGTCTTTAGCTTCCAGGTATTTGAGTTCCTTCCAAACTTTTCCTTGTGATTGAGCTCCAGTTTCAAGACATTGTGATCTTAGAATATACTGGGAATAATCTCAATCTTTTGGTATCAGTTGAGACCTGATTTGTGGCCTAGTATGTCATCTATTCCAGAGAAGGTTCCATGTGCACTTGAGAAGAATGCGTATTCTGTTGTTTTAGGGTGGAATGTTCTGTATATATCCATAAGGTCCATCTGGTCCAATGTGTCATTCAATGCTCATATTTCTTTATTGATTTTCTGCTTGGATGATCTGTCTATTACTGAGAGAGGCATGTTGAGATCTCCTACTATTAATGTATTCATATCAATATGACTCTTTATCTTGATTAACAATTTTCTTATGTAATTGGCTGCTCTCATATTGGTGGCATAAATATTTACAATTGTGAGATCTTCCTGGTGGATAGACCCTTTAAGAATTATGTAGTGTCCTTCTGTATCTCTGACTACAGTCTTTAGTTTAAAATCTAATTTATCTGATATGCAAATTGCTACCCCAGCCTTCTTTTGAGGCCCATTGGCATAAAAGATGCTTATCCATCCCTTCACTTGCATTCTGGGTGTATCCTTAGATTCCAAATGGGTCTCTTGTACACAACATATGGATGGGTCTTGTCGTTTTATCCAATCTGCAACCCTGTCTTATTTTATGGGCGCTTTTAGGCCATTTACGTTGAGAGTGATTGTTGAGATATAGGTTTTTATTGACATCATGTTACCTGTGAAATCTTTGTTTCTATAGATTGTCTCCATATGTTTCTGTTCAATGATATTCTTGGGATTTTTCTTCTTTTATAGAACCCCCCCTTAATATTTCTTGCAGTGTCGGCTGGGTGCTTGCATACTCTTTTAAACCTTGCCAGTCTTAGCAGCTCTTTATCCCTCCATCCATTTTGAATGTCAGTCTTGCTGGATGAAGTATTCTGGGCTGCATGTTCTTCTCATTTAGTGCCCTGAATACATCTTGCCAGTCCTTTCTGGCTTGCCAGGTTTCTGTGGACAGGTCTCATGTTATTCTAATGGGGTTTCCTCTGTATGTAAGGAATTTCTTTGCCCTAGCTGCTTTCAAGAGCTCCTGTCTACAATTATGATTCATCATTTTCACTATCAGGTGTCTTGAGGTCTTTCTAGATTTGATGATCTTGGGGGGAGACCGTTCTGCCTCTAGTACATGAACGTGGGTTCCATTTGCGAGATTGGGAAATTTTTCATAGGAATTTGTTCAACTGTATCTTCTAGTCTTCTTTCTTTCTCCTCCCCCTCAGGGATTCCAAGAATTCTGACGTTGGAATGTTTCATGGCATCACTTATTTCCATAATTTTGTTTTTGTGGCTTCTTAGCTGTTTGTTCCAGGCTTCCTCCTGATCCTTTTTCTCTGTTTGTCCTCCAAATCACTAATTCTATCTTCTGCCTCAGTTACCCTAGTTTTTAGAAAATCTAGATTAGATTGGAATTCATGGAGAACAGTGTGATCATCATCCCTGGTAGCTTTCACTTCTGCCCTAATGAATTCCATTTTGTCATCCATGGCTTTCTCCAACTTAGCTATTGTCTGGATAATATTAGCCTGAATTCCCTTTCTGACATACTAAGTCCATATTCAATAGCTCTGTTGCAGAAGTCCCAGTCTCTGAATTTTTCTTCAGTTGGGAATTCCTCCTGTAAGGACCTATTTGGCCATAGTGACTCTTTCTTGGGTAAATAGCCATTTTGTTGTTTGTGCAGTAAACTTAAACTGACTCCCCCCCCCAACCCCGCCAAGAGAAGCTTACTTAGAAACAAGTCCGGGAAACCAGTAAAATGTAGTCAGCTAGTTCCTGATAACAGAGCCCAGAATACAAGGACAAGTCAGGCCAGAAGGAGACATCTAATCAGTACAAAGTACTGTTTCTAATAGTAGGAAGGTCTTGCCCAAACCAAAACGACTCCATCTTGGGAAGGACGATGATCTTATTATTCACACTAAATATGTTAACTGACTAAGCCTTCCCAGAAAGTACTGTTTGTAACGGTTCCTGGTATGGGGTAATCTTGAATAACACGTCACCAGACTGGATGGAACTAGCCAATCAGCAAGAGACACACACACCCGATGGTTTGAGATTCCAAGATATGGGTTACAGTTTCACCCAATAAAAGGTATCCTGTAAGATTGGGAGGGGTCGCTCTCTTCAGAGACGACCCTGACCGGTCAGTCAGTCAATTCTTGAGCCTGTAAGCTGGGAGTGGTCACTCTCTTTGGAGACGGCCCTGGCCGGTCAGTCTGACTTCTAATGCTTGGCATAGAATAGAATTTGCATAACTTTAACTTTGTTTCAGTCTCGTTCCCCTGGCCAATCAATCTGATTTCTAATATTTATCATAAAATAAAACTTTAAATAACTTTCACTTTGTCTCAGTCTCATTTCATTTAATAACAGACCTAACACTCCTCTAGTCATTTTGGGGAGAGATGGCTGAACAGATGTACAGCTGAATGTATTGACCATGGTGTAGGCAAGGGGCACCCTGGAATGCTTTGGAGAAATCAAGAGGCCCCACCCAAAAGAAAGAGAAAAGAAAAAAAAAAAAGAGAGAGAGAGAGAGAACGAGAGAGAGACATAGGGAAAAAAAGAAAGAAAGAAAGAAAGATAAAATAAAAGAGAAGGTCCAGCCCAAATAGGCCCCAGGTAAGACTTATGAAGTATACAAGCAAAAACAGACAAGCAAAAAGATGGACAAAAGTAGATGAGAAGAGAAATAAAATAAATAAAAACAAACAAACAAACAAACAAAAAAGAACCTCGTCAAAAAGAAAACAGACAAACAAAAAGACCGACAAAAGTAGATGACAAGAGAAAATAAATAAATAAATAAATAAAAACAAAAAAAGAACCCTGTCAAAAAGAACCCCAAGGATAAGATTTATATACTACGAGGACAAAAACCAATACACAGAAACACTGACAGAAGAAAAAGATGGGAGAGTGTTTATAAATTCTCATTGTGGGCGAGGAAGGTTATTTTGATTGTTCGTGGATGTTATCCTGATATCTTTGTTAAAGGACTCAACTTTCCTAAGATAAAGGGGTTTAAAAACTGGTTTACCTATAGGAGTAGCATTGATTGAGGAAAGGGGATTACCTTGAATCTTAACTCTAATGAATATTTAAAAAAAAAAAAAAGAATAAACTAAACTAAAATAAAATTTAAAAAATTAAAAAGTAGAAAAGTAAAGAAAAGACACAGTTATCTGTATCATAAAGTTCAGGTTAAAAGGTTATTATGGAATTTGATGTACTGGGCATCTCACTGTGATGGTAAGTAGGTTAAAAAGTATATATATATATATATTGAACCAGAATAGTGGGAACAAATTAAAAATAAAAGTTGTATCTATGAAGTATTAGTGGTTGTCCCCTTGTCTTTTTTTGGGGGGGTGGGTTTGGCTTACTGGGAGAGGGGCCTGCCACACGGGTTTCAGGGAGTCTTGCTGGAGTTAAGTACTCCTGTCCCCATCAAGGGGGTGGGCTCTGAGGAAACCAGTTTTTCAGGCTTTTGTTTTCTCGAGGTTTTTTGTTTGTTTGTTTGTTTGTTTTCTCTTGCCTTGGCAGCTTTTGATGGTTTTTGGAGGTTTAGAGGAAAGCAAACTGCCCCCAGACCTCCCTCTCAGAGAGAAGCCTCAGTCTGTTCCCTTCTGGGCGCTCCAGAGCACATAAATTCCCCCTCCACCACTGGCAGAGCACATTCACAGTCATGGTCTCTGGGGTCACAGGAACTCCCACTTGTATGGAAAACTATGATAACTGTGGCTGTCTGGGCAGCTCCAGACCGCCAGAGAGGTCCCAAAGAGCAATAGCACACTGAGATTTTTCCTGCTGGCCCGGGCTGGGAGTGCTCAGATTCTCTGGGTCCGAGAGAGCACTGGCTGGTGCCTGCATGCACCTCTCTCAGAGGAGGGTGTGGGGCACGACTCAGACTCTGGTAGCACAGAACATGCGTGGAGAGTGCAAAAGGCTGTGGTTCTGCTGGCTGGCGAGACTCCCTCACCCTCACAGGAGCCTCCACCCAGACACTCTCAAGAGTGCTGGCAGCTCAGGGACAAACACCTGGTTTCTTCCCCGCACTCTCTCTGGCTCAGCGCCAGCAGTGGCTGTCCTGGGTCAGGGGACTTAAACCCCTGTCTCTAACCACCCCAATTCCCACAATTTCCCCCCATGATCCTTTGCTTTTTTTGAGTGCTTTCAACCAGACTCCAAGTTAATGCTGGTCCCCAATTGCAAGGAACTCCCGTATTGGGATATTACTTTCCAATGAATCCCAGAAGCGACTCATTGTTTTGTTTTGTTTATCTTCTGATATCAGTCCAATGTTCGCACTCTGCTTTACCTGCCCACTGGCATCTTCTGCCCCTGCAGAGATGCAGAAGTGTATAATTCTAATCTCAGACTGATTTAATGGGTGATCAGGGTTCTTTGGTAGGTAATCAGCTCACTTTAGCGTACAGGTTGAAACAGTGCCTCCTCCTCCTTCCCCGCCATCTTGTCTCTCCTTGTGATGATGTATTTTTAAATTAGGAATAAATCCCAGTAGAAATGGCTAGGATTTCTTAAACTACACATTTGTAACCTTAAATATTTCTTAAATATTCTATGTTTAAACTCACATGCAGAGCAATACATCCTATGAAATTCTTTTATGTATTTACTTTACTGATATTTTTGAAGATAATAAATGTCATGGGGTACCTGGGTGGCTCGGTTGGCAGTGTCTGCCTTAGGCTCAGGTCATGGTCCTGGGATCCTGGGATCAAGCCCCAAGTCAGGCACCATGCTCAGCAGGAAGTCTGCTTCTCCTTCTCCCTTTAACTTTCCTCCTGCTTGTGTTCTCTTTCCATCTCTCTCAAATGAATAAAAGAAAAAAAATCTTTAAAAAAATATAGTAAGCTGGAAAATGAATCCTAGAAAGAACATCTGGCAAGTAGATAAATAATCTTAGTTTGGACCATTTTTTTGTGGGCTTATTATATAATATGTTCATATCTTTTCTCTCAAAATACTGTGGATCATGAGAAAAAATAAACGATAATAAAAGGTTTTGGTTTTGTTGCATAACATTCTTTCCAGTTCTTATTCCTTCTGACTTGACCTTGAGACCCTCAGGGTCTCCCCCCACACACAGATTCAATCACACACACACAAAGGTACACATATACACATTAGATCTTTATACTTAAAATTAATCCAAATACTTTTTGGAAATGTAATTACATTTAACCAGAGCAAACAGACCTATGAATAAATAACCAGTCAGAGGAAATTCTGTGGAATGGGCAGAATGCTTCCCCTGGTATTTCAGAGTTTTTCACCACTCAAAAAAAATAATAATAAATAGTTATATATATATAAAAAGTTCTAAGAGTTGAAACATCCAAAGAAGATCCTGGCATCATACAGAGACACTATTGCCTCTATGTGTTTTATTGGGTTTTGCCTTGGAACTGGGGCAGGAATACTGAAGTCACTCAAACTCTGGAAGCAATCCAATCATTCCACTGAGAAAACACAAGTGTTTGGGCAGAGAGAAATGTCCAGAGAAATGGGAACCCAAACACGAAGCTAAGATTGGATTAAATTTTTTCAGATTCTTCTAGGAATTATTTTTCATGCATCTCCTCTTCATGTTATTTACTAGGATGATTTGCCATTTCCTTTTTTAAATTTTTTTAAATTTACTTATTGACAGATATCACAAGAGAGAGAGGGTGGAAGCAGTCTCCACGCTGAGCCAAGAGCCCCATGTAGGGCTCCATCCCAGGACCCTGAAATCACAACCTGAGCTGAAGGCAGAGGCTTAACCTGCTTAGCCACCCAGGCACCCCGATGATTTGCTGTTTCCATTCATTTCCATGATTTGTGTCACAGGGTTTTTTGATTGAAGTTTGAGCTCTTATTTGTCTTTGTTTATGTTTTTCTTATGTACATAAGAAAGACTCTGGATCTGATAAATAGTGACTTGCCTACTAATTTCTGGCATTTTATGATTCAGTTCCTTTATGGATTTTTTTTTTTAATGGATCAACATGTAGAAGAGCAGTGGGTATATTTTAAATACCTTGAGTAACTGATTTCACTTTATCTTTACTAATTTATTTTTATATCCAATATGAAGTCAAAAGAGTTAAAGCCAGAGAATCATTTTAAATCAGATTTTATTATGCAAACTTATTGATGTGTGATTAATTTCTAAATACAACTTGAGTTCATTTAGGGGAAGACGCTATCACGAGCAAAACTTGGTCTTAAAATCATGGATTTTTTTTTTTTAAGATTTTACTTATTTGACACACAGAGATCACAAGTAGGCAGAGAGGCAGGCAGAGAGAGAGAGATGGGGAAGCAGGCTCCCCGCTGAGCAGAGAGCCAAATGTGGGGCTCGATCCCAGGACCCTGGGATCATGACCTGAGCTGAAGGCAGAGGCTTTAACCCACTGAGGCACCCAGGTGCCCCTAAAATCATGGATTTTAACAACTCCTTTGCTATACAGAATATTTCCTCATGTGGTCTAGCCAACAAACCTGAATTTTCTAATACAAAATTATTAAAATTTTCTTTTTCCATCACAATTCACAGCTTATATAACATTGTCTTAACTGTGCATATAACCCAATTTTGTGCCTGTAAACTTGTTCTTACCATCTCAAAGTCTACAAAATTAACTATGTTTTAAAGTTATTTTTGAATGATTAAATTAATATTTCTTTTTAGTTATCATTAAACTCTTAAGTCCCAATTTTTGTCACTCATGACCATGATACCAGTTGAACAAGTACACTTTGAAATGGTTTCCTCCCTCTCCTATGTAGGTCTAGCTGGCCCCTTGTTTTGTTAAAAAGATGTTGGGCCCTGATGTTTGACACCAAGTTCTTCTCATGGCCTGTTTCATGTCCATATTTCTCAGCGTATAGATTAAGGGATTGAACATAGGAAGAAATGATGGTATAAGACAGAGCAAATATTTTATCTTCAGAGAAAGTGGTTGGAGGTTGAAGGTAGGCAAAGATTGAAGGCCCAAAATATAAAGCTATCACAGTGATATAAGACCTACAGGTAGAGAGGGCTTTGTGTCTTCCTTCAGCTGAGTGATGCCTTAAACTGAATAATATAATAATATAAGAAAAAAACAAAACTGCAAATGTCACTAAGGTAACCAGTCCTGAATTGACAACCATAAGGACACCAGTGATGTAGGTATCCATACAGGCAATCTTTAGCAAAGGAAAAATATCACAAAAATAGTGATCAATCTCATTAGGACCACAGAAGGGCAACCTGATTACCATAAGAAATTGAGGAAAGGAGTGGACAGCCCCACCAGCCCATGCAGCCAAGACCAGGAGATGGCACCTTGTCCTGTTCATGATAAGCAGATAGTGGAGAGGTTTGCAGATGGCAGCATAGCGATCAAAGGCCATGACTGTAAGGATTAAAACTTCAATCATTCTAAAGAAGTGCATTGTAAAGACCTGTAACATGCAACTACCTTAGAAGATGGTTTTTCTTTCCACTAGCAGGTCAGCAATGAGTTTAGGTGTAAAGCTAGAGGTATAGCAGATGTCCATAGAGGATAAGTGGCTGAGGAAGTAGTACATGGGTTGGTGAAAAAGAGGACTGCATTGAATGGAGACAAGGATCAGAAGGTTTCCTGCCAAAAGGTCAACATAACAGAATAAGAAGAGCACAAAGCAAAATATTGGCATGTTCTGGTCATAAGAAAGTCCCAAGAGAATGAATTCTGAGACATTCCTCTGGCTCTCCATGTGTTTCAGACTGGCATAGATTATAAACAGATGGGTTAAATATCTGAAAAAAAAATAGGAAACTGCATAAAAAATTAGCAGCATGGCAATGATACATTAAAATTTACCCAAAAGCATATTGATATCATCGAGTACATTTTATTTATTCCTGATACCTAGATTTATGCTTCTTTTTTTATTTCTCTTATTTTAGAAATCTATTGTAAATAATTCTATAAAAGGAAAAATGATGTAATTTTCAACAGTACCATCCATGATGATGGAATAATCAAATGTTAGATTGATGTTAAAGCAATAATTTTATTACTATTAGTTGTATTAATTAGATAACAAAAGAACTATAATTTACATAGTTAAAAAATTTGCACATTTTAAAATGTTCATGTTTATCTAGGTTAAACTCTTTCTTTCAGGATGATCTGGACAAATTCTGTTTTATTTGGGAATATATCCTCAGGAATGAAAATTTATTAAAATTATATCAGTTTGTGGAGTGCCAGGGTGCCTCAGTTGGTTAAATGTCCAACTCTTGATGTTGGCTCAGGTCATGATCTCAGGGTCGTGAGACAGAGCGCTGTATTAGGCTCTGTGCTGGGTATGGAGCTGCTTAAGATTGTCTCCATCTTCCTCTGCCTCTGCCCCCACATCTATCTCTGTCTCTCCCTCTCTAAAAAATAAATAAATAAATAAAAATAAAAGATTATCTTCCTTGCCTTTTGGACAAACACTATCAATCACACATTTTAAACTAAAATACTGGGGCACCTGGGTGGCTCAGAGGGTTAAGCCTCTGCTTCCTGCTCAGGCCATGATCTCAGTGTCCGGGGATCGAGTCCCACATTGGGCTCTCTGCTTGGCGGGGAGCCTGCTTCCTCCTCTCTCCCTCTGCCTGCCTCTCTGCCTACTTGTGATCTCGCTCTGTCAAATAAATAAAGAAAATCTTAAAAAAAAAATAAAAAAGTAAACTAAAATACTATCAGGCACATTAAAAGTGATTCAATTTGTAAAAAAATTAAAGAGCCAATATTTTCATTTCTCCTATTTACATTTTACAAGCTAAATAAAAATTGTTTTAAATTAATCTAAATTTGTGATTGTAAGTGAAAAATGAAATATGTAAAGAATTCTCCCAAGTATATTTATACTGTTTATATTTCATGACTTTTCCTAGGAAATTCAGTATTTTATACGTGATCTAGGGAATAAAATTCAACAAAGAATATGATAAAGAATGTACTCAGAGAGAGATTTGTTTCAACACTCAGCAACTAGGTTTTACATCAGTGAATAGATCAAAGATTCACAAATTTGCATCTTTTGCAGAATCTTGAGACTTTATTTATATACAGAGAAAGAGGGTTGGATAGACAGAATATACTCTGGGAGCTCTTTTACCAAACACTGAGGAATTAAATGTCACTCAATGAGAGGCAGACACTACAGCACAGCTTTCATCTTTATCTAACCTGATGTAACTACCATATCTGGCCACCCTGGGTGAATATTTTAAAACATAGAATGCTACTATAGCAAAGGTATTTAGAAGTCATCAAATCCACCAAAAACTCAAAACCTATGATTTTTAGATCAGTTTAGAGGTAACTTGTGTAGCATTTTTGAACAGTGTATACTATAAGAAACTCTGTCACAGCCAGCATGACAAATCGAGCAGGAGAATGTGATGGCTAAGAGGATGGTGAAAAGAAATTAAATACAAAGAGATGGGGGCAGGAAGGACACTGAGGAGGATGTCCAACTCTGCCAAATTTATTCCACATCTTACAATCATTTATAAGGCAGAGCAGAATAGGAGGAGTAATACATCAGTACCTAGTCAGATGACCGCAAGTTTCTATAACAAGTTTACATTGACTACAAGCAAACCTTGTGATGTCACCAATAGTTTTGGCTAAAGCCATTAGCAAGACAATCAACCAGGGAGTGGGTTATGGGTGGTACAGAACAACAAGGACCAACTAAGAATTCATGACCCTGACCACATTGTTCCCTTCTGTAGAGGGAGTGTGTGGGAAGTCACGTAGGTGAGCGCACGACACAGAGCACAGACCCTTTTCTCAGTGTTACTCAACTTTCCCGTCCTTAACCTTGCCAAGGTGTCCGGACTTTGAAGGAGACACAAGTCAGGGCCTGGTTTGATCTTTGATTCCAACCATGCCGTGGCCTCCAACAAAACTCATTCTGTTTTAATTTATCATTCAACTTTAATTTCATCAAGAAGAAAAAGAGCCCATCTGTTTCTACTATGACTTTGGTACCGCTATCAGGCTTCCTGACCTCTCTCTTGTTTTTAATAAAGCAAACACAATTATCAGTTCACTGTGTTCAACAGTGAATGGTACTTAAATAGACGTTAATAACTTTATGATTCTTTGGTCAATTTTCTCCTTACCTTATTACAGCCAGTGCTGATTCCTAATTTAGGAGATGGCATACCATTTACAGAGAGATGTGTTTGCCTAAAACAAACTGACTCAAAGTTAATTGGTAGATAAACAACTTAAGTGGACGTCATTTATATATCCAAACCCCGGGTTTCCAATAAAAGAGATGCAGATCAAGATAATCTAGGTAATTTAGCATCAATATGTAATAACATGTGGAGGACAGATATTTTCATTCCCACTTAGTCCAGAGCTTCAGCGCATGCTTGTGAGCAGTGCAAGATGATGGGGTGTCCCTCAGACCAGCAGTGAGAAGATACATTTTGAATTCTCATCCCAATTATTAAAAAAAAAAAAAGTGTACAAGGTAACAGATTAATGATCACCTAATCTACGTTTATGAATATTTTGAGGAATATATTTTGCAGTTAATATAAATATGTGGTCCAGCATTCTTGATTCCAAATCATTTTGAAATAATTTTTCATCGGTTATAGCAATGTGCCTTCCTTCTGGTAGGATTCTGACTAATTTTCTAGATTATCACCGATGTTTCACCCATAACAGCTCTTAAACTCTCATCCTGATATCTGAGAGGGAAATGCTATTATAATTACTGCTGTTAACTGAAGTAAAAGGGATATGTGAGTGCAGTCCATGACAGATTTATTGTGATTGAAACATGTAATATATCCTTGGCCATATTTTCTCAGTTTGTCAAGGAACTGAAATCGTAAGTGATGAAAGGAAGACATTTGCATATCCTCTGGTTGGAATTATGGAACAAGAAAGATATAGAAACATGGAGAAGTATAATAACTGAATGGTGAACTGATTTGCTTCAAGTTGTTTTTTGATAGCAGTAATGATCTAAATATAAAAGGAAAACAATTCACCTAAATACTTCCAGTGGTCAGAGGTTTGATATTAAGTAAAATGTGTCCTTATATATGTTTTCTTCCCCTTTAATTATGGATATTTAGAATAGATGTATAAAGGTAAAAATCTGAATAATCTGGCCAGTGTTCTATGAGAAGTCAATTATCCAGCATAAGCAAAGACAATACCCATTTTTCTCATTAACTTTGTTTAACACCTTCTTTTCCTGTACACCAATAACATTTAAAAAGAACTCAGTAAACAAAATTAACTTTCTCCCTTTCCATACCATTTATGAAATTTGCGATTATTGCTAACTGCTCTTAGCTTCATTGTCCACATTTATAGAATCCATAAATTCTTACATAATTCAGACTATAATGAAGAATACAAAAAATAATGTGGAATGCCCCAGTGTTGTACATAGTTCAAAGCCACATATTAGCATCCTTTTACTTTTCCAAGTAAGCAGTCTCTGAGATTGCCATGTACACATCTGTAACCAACCTAACAAGGAAAAAAAAAAAAAAAACTAAACAAAACAAAAAACCAAAATGTCACAATATATACTAATGAGGTTGACCATGATAAATTTCAGTTTGGAACAATCTGTTAGTAAAAAGAAGTAAAAATTAATCTAAAAAGTGTTTGTTGTTCGGGACATTTTAATACTAATCACTGGCCAGTAATTTCCCTGCACAATAAAAATACAATCAAATTATTATTTTATTTCTTTGGTTGCATTGCATAAAAATTCTGCATTGTGTATTGATTATGCTATTTAGATAATAAGAATAATTGCTCTTATAGTTAGAGTTTCCACCATAAGTTCAGATTTTCTCCTAACGATATCAGAATATGGCCCATGATAGTTCCGTTAATTCAATCAGATAAATCTAATCCATTTTAGAATGACAACTTTTTTGAATGTTAGAAAATTACTCATCATTGGGACATGCAAACACAAATTGGGCTATTCCTTCATAAGAATATAATGGAAAATATAAAAGCCCCAAAAAGAGACTTAATAAAGTTCACTGAAACTTAAAAATTTCATTAAGTTCAACTCAATTGTTTTTGTTCTCAAGTGGAATTCTGCTCGTGAATAATGCACAATAAGATTGTAGTTATTAAAATTATTTTGTGTAATCACATTATCTTATGCTGCTACAGAAAATATGGTTTAAGGATGGAATTAAGTGTATATGGAATTAAGTGGAATAAATTTAAATGGCATATAACCACCCCAAAGCACAGTTGGTGGAGCATTCTCCAATGAAAGTGGCATGGTTAATTCACAGATCATTAGATCTCAGTGGCTGTAAGACTGCCTTTAGGTGAACTCAGGGGAGCTCCCTCCTGAGGTACTCACTCTGCTGATTCTTCTCCAGTATCTAAAGATAAAATAAAATGCAGAGATTTACAAACCAAATATTCAAGCATATTTTAGGTTAATTCTCTAAAATTATTTTGAAAATCTCAACATGTCTTAGACACTTTATATATTTGCAAGGGGAGTAGAATTTACTATCCATTGAACCATCAGGGACGTAAGCAGTGGATTTTAAGAAAGAGAGAGCGAGAGAGAAAGAAAGAAAGAAAGAAGAAAGAAAGAAAGAAAGAAAGAAAGAAAGAAAGAAAGAAAGAAGAAAGAACAAAAGAAAGAAGGAAAGAAAAGGAAGAAAGGAAGGAAAAATTAAGTATTTTGAAATTCTTACGAAAACAAATATACATTTTAAGTCATAGGAGTCACTTATTTTATACCAATTGCTGAAGGAAAGTTGATTCAGAAGAGCAGAAAATAAAATATAACAACACAAGAATTAATAGGTCTTTGAAACTCTAAGAAATTATATTCCCAGAGGCATTTCTGAACAGATCTTCACCAAAAGCCTCTGTGTTGCTCTCCATGGTATTAACTCGGGTGCCTGTGGGCAATTTCTAGATATAACTTTACTTTTCATGTTTGTGTTGGCTTGTGTCAAGCACTTTCTCAGGAGGCTCCATAATGCTCTATTCAGAGCAATTCAGAAACTCTGCCTGACTTGCACTCACCTTGCGTTCTGAATTAAAATAATACAGCATGGAATAGCATTAGGGTAGTGCTGGTTAAGAAAGAATTCACTGAAAACAAAAGCATACATTTACTTGGGCAATTAAAATGACTATTTGAGAGATACAGATTCAGGTAGAAACCTAAATTGTGTTTCCAGGAAATCAAAGAGAAGCAGAGTTATACAGGTGAAAGGCTATGAGTGTAATTCTCATTCAGGTCCTCTATGTAAAACAGAGATGGGAATTAGGGTAACTTGGATTGGTTGGGGTAATATGCAAATGAGAGTTTGGAGCTTCTTTAGAAGTAAAGGATGCAATGATTCAGGTGTCATGGCAAGGAGGAAGTTAAGTCCAGGCTGGGGCTTGCAGCTCTCTGAAAGTTTCAGAAATCTTCATGGGTTCTCTAATGGGGCCATGCATAAATTCTTTCTCACTTATGAACTCCTGATACTATTAAAAAAAAAAAAAAA
>NW_022631965.1:0-20850 GCF_010015895.1 Lontra canadensis
AACACTTCCCTGACCTGAAAAGAAAACAGACATTCAGGTCCAGGAAGCAGAGAGAGTTCCAAATAAAGTAAAGAGATCCACACCAAGACATTAGTTAAAATATCAAAAGTTAAAGAGAGTACCTTAAAAACGGCAAGAAAAAAAAAAAAAACAACAACTTGTTATTTACAAGGAGAGCCCTATGAGAAGATCATCTGATTTTTCTGCAGAAACTTTCCAGGCCAGGCAAGAATGGCATGACATAGCCAAAGTGCTGAGAGGAACAAAGTTCCAAGGAAGAATGCCTGGCCAAACAGTCACTCAGAATTGAAGGAAAGATAAAGAGCTTTCCAGACAATAAAAAGCTAAAGGATTTCATCATTCACCAAATTGGCCTTGGAGGAGATGTTAAAGATAATTTTTTAAACAGAACTAAAAGTCATTAACTAATATCAAGAAAACATGTGCAACTAAAACCTCACTGGTAAAAGCAAACATATAGTAAAAGTAGTGGATTAACCACTTATAAAGCTAGTATTTGGGTTAAAAGACAAGAGTAGTAAAATTAACTGGAACTACAATACATAGTTAAGGGATACACAAAATACAAAGACATAAAATATATCGTCAATAAAAGTTCCACACACCAAAATATAAAATATAAAAGACCTAAAGGAGAAATTGATAAGCAATAATAGTAGAGGACTTTAATACTACCCTACTTATATCTCAGACAGAAAATTTAGTAAATAAACATTGGCCTTAAACAACATTTTAGACCAAATGGACTTAATAAATATTTACAGAACATACCATACAAAAGTTGCAGAATACACATTCTTTATTTTTTAAACTAAAAACAAAACAAAACAAAACAAAACAAAAAACCCACTTGTGTTTTTAAGAGAAGTTCTAGGTGCACAGCAAAATTGAGCAGAAACTACAGAGAATTTCCACTTATTCCTCATTTCCACAAGTGCACAACCTCCCCCACTATCAATATCTAGAATGATAGGATACATTTGTTATGACCAATGAACCTAAGTTAAGATGTCATTAGTTTCCAAAGCTGATAGTTTACCTTGAGGTTCACTAATGATGTCATACATTATGTGGATCTTGATAAATGTATAATCAGGTGTATCTACCATTATAGTATCACATGGGACATTTTTGCCTTCAAAATCCCCTCTGCTCTGCCTATTCATTCCTTCCTCCCATCTAAACCCTGGCAAACACAGTTACTTTAACTGCTTCACAATTCTTATTTTTACAGAATGTCATGGTGGAATCCTACATAGAACTTTCATATTGTCTTCTTTACTTAATAATAAGTATTTAATTTTCTTCCACATCTGTTTACAGCTTGATATCTATTTCTTTGTAGCACTGAATCTCATTTGATGTACTGAAGTTGTTGTTTTTTTAAATCTATTCACCCACTTAAAGACACCTTATTTGATTCCAAGTTTTTTGCAATTATGAATAAAACTGCATTCACATCCATGTGCAAGTTTGCATGTTGACATGCTTTCAACTTATTCATGTAAATACAAAGACTATAGTTGCTTAATAGTATGGTAAGAGTATGTTTAGTTTGGGGAGCATCCACCAAACTGTCTTCCAAAGTGGCAGTAACATTTCATTCCCACCATCAATGAATGAGAGATTCTGTTGTTCTATATCCTTTCCAGATTTGGGATCACCTGTTTTGGATTTTGTCTATTCTCACAGGTGCGTGGTGCCATCTCATTTCTAACTTAAAATTTCCTGCTGTCAGAGAAGTTGAATATCTTCCCATCTGTTTCCTTGCCAACTATAAATCTTTGATGAGGTAATTGTTCAGGTCTTTTGTCCAATTTTTAATTGGGTTGTTCATTTTCTAAGGCTGCACTTTAAGAATTCTTTGTATATCTTGGATAATGGTCATTTATCAGATGTGTCTTTTGTAAACATTTTCTCCCAGTCTGTGGCTCTTGTCATTGTCTTTTGCAGAGAAGAATTTCTTAATTTTATAAAGTCCAGCTAGTCCATTGTTTCTTTCATGGATCGTGCCTTTAATGTTGTACCTAAAAATCATTACCAGATCCCAGGCTATGGATTTTCTCCTATACTATATTGTAGGAGTTACACACTTTTGGATTTTACATTTCAGTCTGTGATCCATTTTGAGTCAATTTTCATGAATGGTATATGGTCTGTGTCTCCCCCCCCATGTGAACGTCTAGTTGCAGCTTTATTGGGTGAGAAGAATTCATTGCTCTAGTATATTGCCTTTGTTCCTTTGTCAAAGATCAGTTGACATACTTCTGTGGATCTGACAATGGGTTCTCTAATCCATGCCATTAATCTGTCTATTCTTTTACCAATAATCACGCTATCTTGATTATTATAGTTTTATAGTAAGTCTTGAAGAAGAGTATTACCTGTGCTTTGACTTTGTTCTTCTCCCTCAATATTATGTTGGCTATTCTTGATCTTCAGCCCTCTCAAGTATATTTAGAAACAGTTTGCTGATATCCATAAATTAACTTGATGAGATTTTGACTGGGATTGTGTTGAATCTATAGACCAATTTTTGGTGAACTGTTATCTTGACCACATTGAATCTTTATCCATGAATATGGAGTCTCTCTCAATTTCCTTTGTTCACTGATACTTTCCATCCGCATTTGGGTTGTTCTTATGTAGATAAAAGGGGTATTTTTCAAAATGGTTCTTTTTTTCTTTTCTCCTCCTAGAGGCATGAGGAAATTTTTCTCCACTGTTATCTATGAGGACCTGGTAGAGCTCCTTGAGGTAAAACACACAAATGTGTGGAGGTTCCCTATGGCTGGGTCCCCTTGCAGTCGGTTTTTGTTTTTTCCCCAATAGAGTTCTTATCAGAGTCATAACCACACTAAACCTTCAAGCAATACACTAACTACCGTTTAGGTTTCCCAACCCCAGCACTGGTTTCTGTGGAAGTTTCTATTCTGGAAGGTTGTAATTCTCTGGATCTGCCTGTCTGTCTCTCATGTTTTAGGAGCAGGGGTTTGTCCATGAACTCACTCTCTGAAAAATCTAAGAAGAGTTCCTTATTTTTCAGCTTTTTACTTGTTAGGATGGAGTGACAATTTCTAAGCTCCTTATTTGTTAGACCAAACCAGTTATGCTTTTATTTGAGAGAGGGAGAGATAGAAAGGGGAGGCAGAAAGAGAGGGAGAGGGAGAGTCCTAAGTAGGCTCCCCTCTGAGCATGGAGCCTGACATAGGACTCCATCTCATGGCCCTGAGTTCACGACCAGAGCCAAAACCAAGACAGCTCTGCCTAGAGGCCCCCAATTATGCTTAATTTTTAATCAACATCTTCAAGTCTCACAAACTCTTATCCCTCTTTTCTTACTTGCCTTTCCAATGATCACCAATTAAATTGCTCACTGAACAAAAGTTACAAAGTACCTACTAAATTAGGTAAGGCCCATGCAAGCTGAAGGGAATTAAGTAATAATTTGTAGTCAAGATATATAATATACCTGCTTTCATGATTTTACAGTCTAGTGGAATAAACCCCAGTGAATTTCTTCCATTTCTATTACCTGACTATTCAATCTGGTTAATAAACCATTTGGTCTCTGGATTATATCTTTTGTATGTAGAATATGATATCATATAAGAATATTTTTAAATTTTAAATGAAAACTGTTTTAAGTACTAAATGAAGCAAACACTAATTTAAAACTGTTGTGGTCCTTGGAACTAATTTAATTCACAAATTGCAAAAGATTGTCAATAGTTACAAGTGGGAAATACTTAAGTAACAGGAAGACAATACACTGGGGAGAGATGATTTAAGAAAGTTAGATTTCTGTACTGGTTAGTATATTCTCTTTTAAATAGAAAGTCACTACTTCAAGTTAAATCTATGTTTCAGGCAATGATAAATATCATTCTATGATATTTATTATTTATCTACTGAGATTTAGGTGGAAAACAAAAGTAATTTGTGATTTTGCCATGGTAACAAATGTGAAATTGCCCTAGTAGCAGGATGACACACTCAGCAAGAAGCACTCTGTATGTTTGCCAAGAGGTTCCGCACAGTGACTCACTTCAGGATTTTAAATAATTCTACCTAACCAAGTTGGAAGTTTGCAAAAAAGAAAGCAGTTTTAGCCTCTCCAGAAATACAATATGCTAAAAATATTTTAATACATCTGAGCATTTTCAAAGTCAATATTTTTACAATTTAATGTTAACTTGTTTTTACTTATTATCCAAGTTAAACGCATTCCATAATTCATTAGGAATATTTAAATTTGTTCGAACAAAAAATTAGGTGGTAAAAATATTCCTCATGTGCATTTAAATAAATATTGCTCTTAGGCTTTGTAAAAGGTCTTTCCCACGTTCGTTTTTTTCCCCCCTACACAAATGTTTATTTCCATGTTTCCATCTTCTTATGTGAAGCCTTCAGCACTTTTGTGTCCATTCAGAGTTCAAGTAAAATTTTTTTGGTATTGCTTCTTATGAAAATAGTAATTAATTACCATATTAAATGGAAATCAATATGAAAAAACTGCTTGTATATTTGAGAACACATTGATAAATCAAATTAATTAACAGTATCTTATGTAGAGGAGAGAGTCCACTGGCAAAGCAAGGAACCCTTGCTCTGATCCAAGTCACTGACAGGCCTGGCACAGGCTGGGCTGGTGACCATGGGTGTCTTGGCCTCCCAGGGCATGACTGCCCCAGTCCCCATGCCAAAGCCAAGGAGGTGCAGGTCCTGAGCCAACTGCCACTGGAGTTGCTCCTTGTGGTACTGAGCCACGTGGCCCATGAATGCTGCTGGGATGCTGCCACAGAGTGTGTCGGGGCTGGCACGCCCTCGTGGATGGCAGGCCCTGTGACTGCTCAGTCCGGGCTGGGACCATGGCACCCTGCTGCTGCTTGCCCCAACTGTCTGCCCTACGCCCACCCTCTCCCCCTACCTCCACCTGCTTTGGCAGGCCCTGCCTTCTGGGCCACCTCTGCCAGCGCAGCCCATTGGGATGCAACTTCATCCGCAACTCCTACAGCCAGGAAGGACTTCGTAAATGGATGGAGCAGCATGTTGGGGACCTCTGGGTGGTGGTGGTAAAAAGGCCAATAGTGCCGCAGGCCCCCTTGCAGACCTGCTTCCTGTCTTCCTTAGGCTGGTGTTGCAAAAAACAGGTGTTGGACCTGGAGGAAGAGGGGTTGTGGCCAGAGATGCTGGATAGTGACAAGACTGAGGTTTGTGTCCCTGGTGGGGAGCCCGACACAACAACGGCAGCATGTACTGACTCCTTGTTCATCTTCTAGATGCCAAACAGACTGTGCTGGATAAATTCTCTGTTGTGCCCATTCCCATCCAACAGTGGAACAGCAATGTCTTCTTTCAGGTCACCCACGTGTTCTCCAAAGTCAAGATGGGTGTCAGCTTTGTGTCTTTCCAACACTGGGAGCAGGACAGGCAGTTTTGGGCTGGTCAGTATGAAGTCCATGTGACCATTCCAGTGTGGTCGTGTGGGCCCAGCTGTCTTAGTTGAGGGCTATCCTGGCACACAACCTGAGCGGTGTCTTCCAGGACTGGGGACCATTGGCTAGGACTTCTCATTAACCCAGGACAAGTACCTCCCTGGCATCCCGGGTACTCCGGGATCCCTTCAAGGGCTCTGACCAGACCCCTCTTTAGGTTCTAGAAACTACTAGAAGAAAGCCTTTCTTCAGAGTTCCCTACTGCTGTTGTAGGGCTGTTCTCCCCCCTCCCTGGAGGCCCCCTGGTTCATCCCCAGTCCCCTCTGTCCTGTCTCTTCTCCTTTCGGCTTACAGAGGGCTTTATCAGTCCCTTTAGAGAAGGCTAATCATCTCAGAAGTAGAATCTCAACATTGTGATACTTGAAAAAAAAAAAAAAAGAATTAGAATCTCATCCATATGGCTAGAAAAAGTCCAGCCACCTTGGTTGGCAAACTTAACCAGAAGGCTGGGACCAGGTCTCCCAGCTGAATGTCAACATGCACAAAAAATGTGTGGAGATCCTCAAGGCCCCTGTGATTGTATGCTGTATTAAATCGTATTTTATATTGAAATTTTCCATGAACTTTGAGAGAATAATATATCAGCAACAACTATCTGCTGATCATATGTAATAAATTCATTTTGCTAAAAACCCCAGTATATTAAGGAAATGCCAACTATAACAAAACTCAAGGAAGCATGAGTTTCATCTATCACTTACAGCTTCCTAAATGTGTACAGTGTCCTCCACAAGTAACAAAACTCACCCTTATTTAATCTTTCCAAATGTAAAAAAGATACCATCATATATTAAGTTCACACGTAGCATGTACTCCATATTTTCCAGATCATGGGGAATCAACAGCAAATTAACACATCAGATCCCAGCCCTTTCCTTTTTGAGGCTTTGAATTTGTTGTCCCCACCTAAGATGAAGGAAGTTCCTCTGGCTATCATTCATCTGCCTCCTCTTCATTCAGTTCTGAGTCAAAGATATCTCTTTAGGCCCTGTGTGATTATCCTGCTGAATGGACCACTACTCGATCCACATCATTTTCCATCACAAAACTGGCTGGTTTGCTTATTTAGTTTTTGAAATTAGTTTATTCGTATTTTTGTTTATTTTTTATGCTTTTCTACCACAGTATAATGAAAATCCCATAGAGTAGAATTTTGCTGCACCTCCAGCAAAGTGACAAATACCTTCTACATAGATTGTCAATAACTGTTACTTGAATCAATGAACTAATTCATCAGTAAGAAGAAATCAGAGGTAGAGTCAAGATGGCGGAGAAGTAGCAGGCTGAGACAACATCAGGTAGCAGGACATCAGCTAAATAGCTTATCAAACCATTCCGAACACCTACAAATCCAACAGGAGATTGAAGAGAAGAAGAGCAGTAATTCTAGAAACAGAAAATTGACAACCTTCTGAAAGGTAGGACAGGTGGAGAAGTGAATCCAAAGCATCGGGAAGATAGATCTTGGGGAGAGGGGCCAGCTCCCAGCAAGTGGCAGAGCCATGGAGCACAAAATCAGAACTTTCAAAAGTCTGCTCCACTGATGGACATTGCTCCAGGGGCTCAACCGGCATGACGCCCACATAGGGACAGCGTGACCTCAGGTCCCACGGGGTCACAGAAGGATCAGGGGTGTGTGAGTGTCACAGAGCTCACAGGTATTAGAGCGGGGAAGCCAGGTACAGAGATGGAGCCAAGGAGTGAGCTCGCAAGTCGGGGTTACCTTCAACTGTAATCCATGGCACAGGACACTGCTCTGTGAGGGGCGACCCCACAAGATCCGGGGAGACACCCTGGAATAGCTCAGGGATCTGCGGGGTTCAGAGACTTCAGGCGGAGCTGTATGTCAGAGACAGAGACGCTTGGTCACAGGCTGGGTTAGCTTAGAGCTCAGCTGGGGTCTAGGGAGACAGGAGTGATTGAGCACTTTTCTCCAAGGGTGCATTGAGGAGTGGGGCCCTGAGCTCTTGGCCCCTCTGAGCCAGAGATTGGGAGGCCACCATTTTCATTCCAAACTCTACGGAAAGTGTTCAGGGAGCAACAGCTCCCAAAAGTGAACCCGAGCAGATTACTTAGCCTGGCCCCTGGTAAGGGCAGTGCAATTCTGACTCGGGGAAAGACACTTGAGAATCACTACAACAGGCCCCTCCCCCAGAAGATCAACAAGAAATCCAGGCAGGACCAAGTTCACTTACCAAGGAGAACAGCGGAATTTCAGAGGAGGAGAAAGCAAAGCATTGAATTAATGGCTTTCTCCCCATGATTCTTTAGTTTTGCAAAGTTAATTAAATTTTTAATTTTATTTTTTTTCTTTTGCTAAATTTTTTAACCTTTACACTTCCCTCTTTTAACATTTTTAACTAGTTTATATTAACAATAGCTTTCATTTAAAAAAAATCTTTTTTGAACCTTCATTATTATAGTCATATTTTATCCTTCATTGTAACTAACTTTATTTTTATATAACACAGGGTTTTTTTTTTTTCTAAAAAATTTGGGGTACAACTTCTTCTAATAGATCAAAATACACCCTAAATCTAACACCAGGCTTGTTTTAGTCTCCAGCTTGAGCAAATTCTCTCCATTTTCTTTTTCTTCATTCTCCCAACCAACTTATCATCAACTCCTTTTTTAGAAATTAAAAATTTTTTTTCATCTTTATAGTCATATTCTATTCCTTCATTGTGTTTACCCTTATATATGTCTTTAATTCTTTAAAATTTGGGGAGGCAGTTTCTTCTAAGTGACCAAAACTCCCAAAATTAAGTGGGTGACCCTGTTCTAGTCACCAGTCATATATATATATTTTTTTCTTTATTTGTTTTCTTTTTTAAATTTTTTCTGAACCTGTTTTTTTACCCGCTTCCTCCCCGCCCATGAGTTGGGGCCTCTTCTGATTTGGTTAAAACACATTTTCCTGGGAGTCTTTGCCACCCTTTTAACATTTTATTTGCTCCCTCATATATTCTTATCTGGATAAAATGACATGGCAAAAAACTCACCACAAAAAAAAAAAAAAAGAACAAGAGGCAGTACCTAAGGCTAGGGACCTTATCAATATGAACATTAGTAATATGTCAGATCTAGAGTTCAGAATGACAATTCTCAAGGTCCTAGCTAGACTCAAAAAGGCATGGAATATATTAGATAAACCATGTCTGGGAAAATAAAAGTCCTTTCTGGAGAAATAAAAGAACTAAAATCTAACTGCTGAAATAAAAAAAAGCTATTAAGAGGTGCAATAAAAAATGGAGGCTATTACTGCTAGGATAAATGAGGCAGAAGAGAGAATTAGTGATAAAAGACCAAATGACAGAGAATAAAGAAGCTGAGCAAAAGAGAGACAAACAATTACTGGACCACGAGGGGAGAATTCGAGAGATAAGTGATACCATAAGATGAAACAACATTAGAATAATTGGGATTCCAGAAGAAGAAGAAAGAGAGAGGGGAGCAGAAGGTATATTGGAGATAATTGTTGTACAGTATTTCCCTAAGATGGCAAAGGGAATAAGCATCAAAATCGAGGAGGTGCAGAGAACCCCCCTCAAAATCAATAAGAATAGGTAAACACCCCGTCATCTAATAGTAACTTTTTTTTTAAAGACTTTATTTATTTGACAGAGAGAGATCACAAGTGGGCAGAGAGGCAAGCAGAGAGAGAGAGAGAGAGAGGAGGAAGCAGGCTCCCCACAGAGCAGAGAGCCTGATGTGGGACTTGATCCCAGGACCCTGAGATCATGACCTGAGCTGAAGGCAGAGGCTTAACCACTGAGCCACCCAGGTGCCCCCTAATAGTAACTTTTATAAGTCTTAGTGACAAAGAGAAAATCCTGAAAGCATCCCGGGAAAAGAAGTCTGCAACAGACAATGCTAAAAATATTAGATTGGCAGCGGATTTATCTTCAGGGACCTGGCAGGCCAGAAAGAACTGTCATGATATATTCAGAGCACTAACGGAGAAAAACATGCAGCCAAGAATACTATACCCAGCTAGGCTATCATTGAAAATAGAAGATAAAGAGCTTCCAGGACAAACAAAAACGGAAATAATTTGCAAACACCAAATCAGCTCTGCAGGAAATATTGAAAGAGGTCCTCTAAGCAAAGAGAGAGCCTAAAAGTAGTAGACCAGAAAGGAGCAGAGACAATATACAGTAATAGTCATCCTACAGGCAATACAATGGCACTAAATTCATATCTTTCAATAGTTACCCTGAATGTTAATGGGCTAAATGCCCCAATCAAAAGACATAGGATATCAGAATGGAGAAAAAAAAAAAAAACAAAACCTATCCATATGCTGTCTACAAGAGACTCATATTAGACCCGAAGACACATCCAAATTTAAAGTGAGGGGGTAGAAAACAATTTACCATGCTAATGGACATTGAAAGATAGCTGGGGTGGCAATCCTTAGATCAATTAGATTTTAATCCAAAGACTATATATAATAAGAGATGAGGAAGGACACTATATCATACTCAAAGGGTCTGTCCAAGAAGATCTAACAGTTTTATATATGTATGCCCCAAACTTAGGAGCAGCCAACTACATAAACCGATTAATAACAAAACCAAAAAAACACATCAATACTAATACAATAATAGTAGGGGACTTTAACACTCCCCTCACTGAAATGGACAGATCATTCAAGCAAGAGATCAACAAGGAAATAAAGGCCTTAAATGACACCCTGGACCAGATGGACATCACAGATATATTCAGAACATTTCAACCCAAAGCAACAGAATACACATTCTTTTCTAGTGCACATGGAACATTCTCCAGAATAGAGGACATCCTCGGTCCTAAATCAGGTCTCAACCAGTATCAAAAGATTGGGATCATTCCCTGCATATTTTCAGACCACAATGCTCTGAAGCTAGAACTCAATCACAAGAGGAAAGTTGGAAAGAACCCCAATACATGGAGACTAAACAGCATCCTTCTAAAGAATGAATGGGTCAACCAGGAAATTAAAGAAGAATTGAAAAAATTCATGGAAAAAAATGATAATGAAAACACAATGGTTCAAAATCTGTGGGACACAGCAAAGGCAGTCCTGAGAGGAAAATATATAGTGATACAAGCCTTTCTCAAGAAATAAGAAAGGTCTCAAATACACAACCTCACCCTACACCTAAAGGAGCTGGAGAAAGAAAAACAAAGAACACCTAAACCCAGCAGGAGAAGAGAAATTATAAAGATCAGAGCAGAAATCAATGAAATAGAAACCAGAAAAACAATAGAACAAATCAAGGAAACTAGGAGCTGGTTCTTTGAAAGAATTAATAAGATTGATAAACTCCTGGCCAAACTTTTCCAAAAGAAAAGAGAAAGGACCCAAATCAATAAAATCATGAATGAAAGAGGAGAGATCACAGCCAACGCCAAAGAAATACAAAGAAGTATAAGAACATATTATGAGCAATTCCACGCCAACAAATTCCACAATCTGGAAGAATGGATGCATTCCTAGAGACATATAAACTACCACAACTGAACCAGGAAGAAATAGAAAACCTGAACAGACCCATAACCAGTAGGGAGATTCAAACAGTCATCAAAAATCTCCAAACAAACAAGAGCCCAGGGCCAGATGGCTTCCCAGGGGAATTCTACCAAACATTGGAAGAAGAATTAATTCCTATTCTCCTGAAACTGTTCCAAGAAATAGAAATGGAAGGAAAACATCCTAACTCATTTTATGAGGCCAGCATCACCTTGATCCCAAAACCAGACAAGGATCCCATCAAAAAAGAGAACTACAGACCAATATCCTTGATGAACACAGATGCAACAATTCTCACCAAAATACTAGCCAATAGGATCCAACAGTACATTAAAAGGATTATTCACCACGACCAAGTGGGATTTATTCCAGGGCTGCAAAGTTGGTTCAACATCCGCAAATCAATCAACGTGATACAATACATTAATAAAAGAAAGAAAAAGAACCATATGATACTCTCCATAGATGCTGAAAAAGCATTTGACAAAGTACAGCATCCCTTCCTGATCAAAATTCTTCAAGGTGTAGGGATAGAGGGCACATACCTCAATATCATCAAAGCCATCTATGAAAAACCCACTGCAAATATCATTCTCAATGGAGAAAAACTGAAAGCTTTTCTGCTAATGTCAGGAACACGGCAGGGATGTCCATTATCACCACTGCTATTCAACATAGTACTAGAAGTCCTAGCCTCAGCAATCAGACAACAAAAAGAAATTAAAGGCATCCAAATCGGCAAAGAAGAAGTCAAACTATTACTCTTTGCAGATGATATGATACTATATGCGGAAAACCCAAAAACCTCCATTCCAAATCTGCTAGAACTTGTACAGGAATTCAGTAAAGTGTTAGGATATAAAATCAATGCACAGAAATCAGTTGCATTTCTTTACACCAACAACCAGACAGAAGAAAGAGAAATTAAGGAGTCAATCCCATGTACAATTGCATTTAAAACCATAAGATACCTAGGAATAATCCTAACCAAAGAGGCTAAGAATCTATACTCAGAAAACTCTAAAGTACTCATGAAAGAAATTGAGGAAGACACAAAGAAATGGAAAAATGTTCCATGCTCATGGATTGGAAGAACAAATATTGTGAAAATGTCTATGCTACCTAAAGCACTCTACGCATTTAATCCAATCCCTATCAAAATACCATTCATTTTTTTTCAACAAAATGGAACAAATAATCCTAAAATTTATATGGAACCAAAAAAGACCTCGAATAGCCAAAGGAATATTGAAAAAGAAAGCCAAAGTTAGTGGTATCACAATTCGGGACTTCAAGCTCTATTACAAAGCTGTCATCATCAAGACAGTAGGGTACTGGCACAAAAACAGACCCATAGACCAATGGAATAGAATAGAGAGCCCAGAAATAGACCCACAGCTCTATGGTCAACTAATCCTCGACAAAGCAGGAAAGAATGCTCAATGGAAAAAAGACAGCCTCTTCAACAAATGGTGTTGGGAAAATTGGACAGCCACATGCAGAAGAATGAAACTGGACCATTTCCTTACACCACACACAAAAATAGACTCAAAATGGATGAAGGGCCTCAATGTGAGAAAGGAATCCATCAAAATCCTTGAGGAGAACACAGGCAGCAACCTCTTTGACCTCAGCTGCAGCAACTTCTTCCTAGAAACATCGCCAAAGCAAGGAGAGCAAGGACAAAAATGAACTATTGGACTTCATCAAGATCAAATGCTTTTGCACAGTAAAGGAAAGAGTTCACAAAACCAAAAGACAGCTGACAGATTGGGAGAAGATATTTGCAAATGACATATCAGATAAAGGGCTAGTACCCCAAATCTTAGCAAACTCAACACCCAAAACACTAATAATCCAATCAAGAAATGGGCAGAGGACATGAACAGACATTTCTGCAAAGAAGACATCCAGATGGCCAAGAGACACATGAAAAAGTGCTCCACATCACTTGGCATCAGGGAAATACAAATCAAAACCACAATGAGCTATCACCTCACACCAGTCAGAATGGCTAAAACTAAGAAGTCAGGAAATGACAGATGCTGGTGAGGATGCAGAGAAAGGGGAAGCCTCTTACACTGCTATTGTGAATGCAAGCTGGTGTAATCTCTCTGGAAAACAGCATGAAGGTTCCTCAAATATTTGAAAATAGAGCTACCCTACGACCCAGCAATTGCACTACTGGGTATTTACCCTAAAGATACAAATGAAGTGATCCAAAGGGGCACATGCACACAAATGTTTATAGCAGCACTGTCCACAATAGCCAAAGTATGGACAAAACCTAGATGTCCATCAACAGTTAAATGAATAAAGAAATGTGATATATATATACAATGGAATACTATGCAGCCATCAAAAGAAATGAAATCTTGTCATTTGCGATGATGTGGGTGGAACTAGAGGGTATTATGCTTAGGGAAATAAGTCAATCAGAGAAAGACAACAATCATATGATCTCCCTGATATGAGGAAGTAGTGATTCAACGTGGGGGGTTTGGGGGATAGGAAAAGGAAAAATGAAACAAAATGGGATCAGGACAGAGACAAACCATAAGAGACTCTTAATCTCACAAAACAAACTGAGGGTTGCTGGGGGGAGGGGGGAGGGAGAGGTTGGTGTGGTTATAGACATTGGGGAGGGTATAGACTATGGTGAGTGCTGTGAAGTGTGTAAACCTGGCAATTCACAACCTGTACCCCTGGGGCTAATAATACATTATACGTTTATAAAAAAATAAAAAATTATCAATTAAAAAAAAAAGAAGAAATCAGAGAGGGAAACAAACCATGAGAGACCCTGGACTCCAGGAAATAAACTGAAGGTTACAGAAGGGAGAGGGATGGGAGAATGGGGTAATTGGGTAATGGATATTAAGGAGGGCACATGTGTGATGAACATTGGGTATTAAGTGCAAATAATGAATCACTGAACACTACGTCAAAAACTAATGATGTACTATAGAGTGGATAACTGAACATTAAAAAAAAAAAAAAACCAACAAAACAAAAACCTGATGCTCCCTTGCAAACCAGGGGTCTCTTGAGCATCTTTTGAGTACATTAAAATGTAGTTACGATTTACTTTGTTCCAATTATTGATGCCCTATCAACATATGTAATAATTCCTTCAGTATTAGAAGGAAATATCCAAAACAAAATCCAGAAAGAGGAAACTCCTTTTATGATGAAGTAGAAAGAATAATTTGTATACTTTTAATTCTTTCCTTCCTTGAACTAGATCATTCAAATTGCTCTTATCTGGGAGAATAGAAGGAAGTATTTGGTATAACAATTTTCCCAGTCCTTAGATTGGATTTCCGAGCACGTTTAGGAATTTTCTTTTTTCTTTTTCTTATTTCTGTTCTTAACAGGGCAGGAAGCTGTGCTTTTCCCTACAGAAAAATCACAGACAACAGGCTAGCCTGTGGCTCACTTTAGTCCTTACCCCTCTGTATTTAAAATGCTGTCACAAGATTTCTTCTAAACCACCCAAACTTGGGCTATTTTCTCTCTGCATTTCTATTTGCCACTTACTCTGTCCTCTGGTGTTGCAATATCAGTTTAGACTTCCTCTTCTCTATGTCTGATATAAAGGTCTTCTGTCAGCAAAATTGGTGACAGGGTCTTTCATGTTAATTTTTAAAATTAATCATTTGTAGTTGGTTGATTATTTTAATTATGAAATCAAATAACTTATTTTCTATTCACTGCCTAAGAATAGTTTTTAATATTCACAAGAGAATGTTCATGTCAAGGAGATTATTTTAAGTTATATATGTGTCAATATGGAAAGAAGACAATGTCTACCAGAGGCAATAGTTTGGAAGAGATCAATCTCTAAATGTATTTGCATGTAAATTCAGAGTTCTGAAATTATAGTTCCAAGATCATGATGTAAGTGGGAAGCATTCCATTGAAATTGATATTTCCATTTTAAGTAAATTTAGTCACATGGTCCATTGCTAAAATAATTATATTTGTATTGCATATGTAGCATGATACAAAGTATCTTAAAATTTAAAATTAAAATAAAAAAAATTCTGAATAGCTAAAACACTGATTTTAGTTTAGTACATTTAGTTTAGCACATTTCATTTAGTACATTTAGTACAATAAAAAAATGAAGTGAATTGAGATACGGACTCTTAATTTCAGCTCAGGTCATAATTTCAGGTTCCTGGGATCGAGCCCCACATCAGGCTCTCTGCTCAGTGGCGAGCCTGCTTCCCCTTCTCTCTCTGCCTGCCTCTCTGCCTACTTGTGATTTCTCTGTCTGTCAAATAAATAAAGAAAATTTAAAAAAAAATAAAAAGAAGTGAATTGAGATACAGACTCTTAATTTCAGCTCCGGTCATGATCTTGGGGTCCTGGGATTGAGCCCCATATCATGTTCTCAGCTTAGCACAGAATCTGCTTGTCCCTCTCCCTCTGCTCCTTTCCCTGCTCACATGCACTCTCTCTCAGCAAATAAATAAACAAAAAATAAAATTAAAAAAAATGAAATGTAGAAACAACATGACAATTGCAAATAAAGATATTTAGAGGTTCCAATATCTTAAAGTTCCTTCATTGTCTCTTATGATTGAATTTAAGCTCATCTTTTCCTGTTTTTCAACTGAATTATCTTAGTATCATGATGGTATTAGTGCCTTTTCTCCCACAGATCATGATATTTGATTACTTTCTTTTTCTAGTTAACATACAATGTGTTATTTGTTTCAGTGGTAAATTGTCTGTGATTCATGAGTCTTAAACAATTCACAGTGCTCACCACAGCACATAGACTTCACAACATCCATCACCCAGCCACCCCATCTTGACCACCCCCCTTCACTCCAGCCACCCTCAGTTTGTTTCCTGAGATCACTGTGGTTTTGATTAGGAATTCCCTGATGCTGAATGATGTTGAGCACTTTTCATGTGTCTGTTAGATACTTGGATGTCTTCTTTACAGAAATGTTTGTTCATGTCTTCTGCAAATTTCTTGGTTGGGTTATCTGTTCTTTTGGATGTTGAGTTTGATAAGTTCTTTATAGATTTTGGATACTAGCCCTTTAGCTGATATGTCACTTGAAAATATCTCCTCCCATTCTGTCAGTTTTCTTTTGGCTTTGTTAACTGTTTCCTTTGCTGTGCAAAAGCTTTTTATCTTGATGAGGCCCCAATAGTTCCTTTCTGCCTTTGTTTCCCTTGCCTTTGGAGATGTGTCTAGCAAGAAGTTGCTGTAGTCAAGGTCAAAGGAGTTGCTGCCTAGGTTCTCCTCAAAGATTTTGATGGACACCTGTCTTACATTGAGGTCTTTCATCCATTTTTGAGTATATTTTTGTGTGTGGTGTAAGGAAATGGTCCACTTTCATGTGGCTGTCCAATTTTCCCAACACCATTTGTTGAAGAAACTGTCTTCTTCTCCAATGATTATTGTCTCTTGATTTGTCAAAGATTAGTTGACCATAGAGCTGAGGGTCCATTTCTGAGCTCTGTATTCTGTTCCATTGATATATATGTCTGCTTTTGTGCTAGTGTCATATGGTCTTGATGATTATAGTTTGGTAATACAGCTTGAAGTCCAGAATTGTGCTGTGACCAGCTTTGGTTTTCTTTTCCAACATTCTTTTGGGTATTTGGTGTCTTTTCTGGTTCCATACAAATTTTAGGATTATTTGTTCCAATTCTGTGAAAACAGTTGATGGTATTTTGATAGGGACTGCATTGACTGTGTAGACTGCTCTAGGTAGCATAGAGATTTTCACAATATTTGTTCCTCCAATATATGAGCATGGAACATGTTTCCATTTCTTTGTGTCTTCCTCAATTTCTTTCATGAGTATTCTATAGTTTCCTGAGTACAGATCCTTTGTCTCTTTGGTTCGATTATTCCTAGGTATCTTACGGTTTTGGGTGTATAATTGGGAGCCAAACCTTAATTTTTCTTTTTTCTTTCTCATTGTTTCTGTATGGAAAGGCAATTCATTTATGTTCGTTGACTTTATACCCTGACATTCTACTGAATTCATGTTTGAGTTCTAGCAGTTTTGGGGTGGAGACTTCTGTGTTTTTTTCATAAAGTATCCTATCATCTTCAAAGAATGAGAGTTTGACTTCTTCTTTGCTGATTCAGATGTCTTTTATTTTTATTTCTAACAGCAATGTTCACAATAGCCAAACTATGGCGCGAGTCCAAATGTCCATTGACAGATGAATGGATAAAGATATGGCTTCAAAAAAATGAAGTCTTTTCATTTGCAATGACGTAGGTGGAACTAGAGAGCCTCATGCTAAGCAAAATGAGTCTATCAGAGAAAGACGATTATCATATGATCTCACTGATAAGGTGTATTTAAGAAAAAAGGCAGGGGACCAGAGGGGAAGAGAGAAAAAAAAAAATGACACAAGTTGAAATCAGAGAGGAAGATAAACCATAAGAGACTCCTAACCTCAGGAAACAAACTGAGGGTTGCTGGAGGGAAAGATGGTGGGGAAGGGATGGTGGGTAATGGACGTTGGGGAGGATATGTATTGTGGTGAGCGCTCTGTGTTGTGTAAGTCCGAGGAATCATATGTCTGTACCCCTGAAACAAATAATACATGATATGTTAATAATAAAAAATAAATAGAGACTCCCATTAGGAGTGTCCCTGATATCAAGGGCTCTCCACCAAGGCACACATATAATACTTTCTCAGTTATTTTCTTTCTAGAAAATTAAAGAGAGTTTGTACGGGATATCTACTAAAAGCAGATTTTCCATTGACTCACAACAGTAACTATTTACTTTTCAAAAAGAACGTTCAAAGTACTGATTTTTTTCCCAACTAAGTCACATATGACACATTTCAAACTAACTTCTACTATGAAAAACTCATTTGAAATATAATATCTAGAACTTACACATGCCAGAAACTTTGGCTATTAGTTATTTGGCTAGTGAAGATTGATAGAATGAAGTGCCAAACATAGGGTGAAGCTATGAAGGAAAGTCAAGATAAAGTACAGAAGAATAAGATTGGGCAGACTTCACAATCTTGCTTTCCATTTTGAGTAATTTTCAACATATCAAGAAATAAATCTATTTGCCTCATTTCAACTCTTTATCACCCACCTGCTAGGATCAAAAATTAGCATCCAATTCAATCTGCTGGTAGTAATGTTGGATCCCTCATGACATATTCTGAATACGACAGGGGCTAGTGGAGTGTCCCTAGTTTGGATTAACAAAGAACTATTAAATACAAAACATCTCTTAGTCCAGAACTTCCCTATACCCTCCTCTGTGCCTAACCCAAGATCATAAAAATTACCTCTAATACATTCTTCCAATACTTGTATAACTTTACCTCTTAAATTTAGATCATTGATCCACTTCACGGCAATTTATTTTTTATATTTGTATGGTGTGATGTATCAAATTTCTTTTTTCTTTGTTTTTGCATATTGATCTATTGATATCCAGCTTTTCTAGCACTAACTGCTGAAAAGACTCTCCTACAATGCATTCCCAACTTTACCAAAAATCAGCTCTGTTCCATTGATCCTTATTTCTGTCTTTATGTCAATACCACACTGGTTCAACTAATGTAGCTTTAAAGTAAGTTTTAAAATCAGGGAGGTTAAGTCCTGCAATTTTGTCATACTTTTTCAAATTGTTTTGGCTCTTCTGGCTTCATTTGCATTTAAATTTTCAGATCAGGTTAACAACTTTTTTATTGATTTCAAGGTTTAGAATAGTTTTGGGTTTCTGGAAAAATTACAAGGAGGAAACAGTGCTCCTCTGTATGTCACACTCAATTTCCCTGATATTAACATGTAGCATTATTATGTCACATTTGCCTCAATTAACCAAGATTTATATATTGTTAATGGAAGTCCATACTTCATTTGGATTTCTGCCATGAGTTTTCCTCTCGTCTTTTTTCCATTCTGGGATGTCATCCAGGTACCACATTATGTACATTAAGTTGTCTGCTTAGGTGTCTCTTGCTGTGGTGGTTTCTTGGACTTTCCTTTTTGATGGCCTTGATAGTTTTGAGGAGTACTGGTCAGGAATTTTGTAAAGTGCCCCTCTACTGTGATTTACCTGACTTTTTCTCTGAGGATATGAATTTTGGGAAATAAGACCACTAGGGTGAATTGCTGTTTTCATCATGTCATACTAAGGATACATACTATCTGCCTGATATATCCAGCAATTTTAACCTTGATGAACTGGCCAAGGTGCTGTTTGCTAGATTTCTTTATTTTAAATTTACACTCCCCCCCCCACCTTCTGCCCTATACTCTTTGGAAAGAAGTTACTATGTGCAGATTACATTTAAGAATTGGCATATAGGGGTGCCTGGGGGCTCAGTGTGTTAAGCCTCTGCCTTCAGCTCAGGTTATGACCTCAGGGTCCTGGGATCTAGCCCCACATCAGGCTCTCTACACAGCAGGGAGCCTTCTGCCCCCTCTCTCTGCCTGCCTCTCTGTCTACTTGTGATTTCTCTCTCTCTGTCAAATAAGTAAATAAAATCTTAAAAAGAAGAACTGGAATATAGGCCTACCTCATTTTATTGCCCTTCAATTTATTGAGCTTTGCAAATACTGCGTTTTTTTACAAATTGTTTTTTGGCAACCCAGAGCCCAGCAAGTCTATTGGACACCATTTTTCCAACAGCATTTGCTCTCCTCATATTTATATGTCACATTTTTGGAATTCTCACCATATTTCAAACTTTTTCATTTTTATTTGTTTATGGTTAGTTTTGATCAGTGATTATGATTTGTTGAAAGATCAGATGATGGTTAACATTTTTCACAATAAAACATTTCAATTTTTTGATAAAGTATTTTTAATTAAGGTATGTACATTGTCTCAGGCATACTGTTACTATACACTTAATAGAATGTAGTACAGTGTAAACATAAAGTACAGTGGATATTTTATGCATTGGAAACCAAAAAATTATGACTTGCTTTACTGCAGTGGTCTAGAAACAAGATACAATATCTATGAGGTATGCCTGAATCTAGATAAGTTATTTGGGATTTTTCTACATAGTAGATTTTTCTACTCCCCCATATGTATTAATTTAGTCAATCATTTGTTTATATTAGTATGGATTCATGAATATTATCTTATATTTTGGAGTTATAATCCATTACTATTTTATTTTATTGCTCAAATTTCTCCAGCTTTGGCTTTTAGGAACTTTTCCAGTTTCTTCTTGAATCCCTTTGACATATGCCCATCATTGTAATTTTCATGTTTATTATTTATTTATTTATTTATTTTTTGGAAGAGATTTTTTTTTTTAGCATAACAGTATTCATTGTTTTTGCACCACACCCAGTGCTCCATGCAATCCGTGCCCTCCCTAAAACCCACCACCTGGTTCCCCCAACCTCCCAACCTCCACCCCTTCAAACCCCTCAGATTGTTTTTCAGAGTCCATAGTCTATCACGGTTCACCTCCCCTTCCAATTTCTCCCAACTCCCTTCTCCTCTCTAACTCCCCTTGTCCTCCATGCTATTTGTTATGCTCAACAAATAAGTGACACCATATGATAATTGACTCTCTCTGCTTGACTTATTTCACTCAGCATAATCTCTTCCAGTCCCATCCATGTTGCTACAAAAGTTGGGTATTAATCCTTTCTGATGGAGGCATACTACTTCATATTGTATATGGACCACATCTTCCTTATCCACTCATCTGTTGAAGGGCATCTTGGTTCTTTCCACAATTTGGTGACCGTGGCCATTGCTGCTATAAACATTGGGGTACAGATGGCCCTTCTTTTCACTACCTCTGTATCTTTGGGGCAAATACCCAG
>NW_022631966.1:0-20825 GCF_010015895.1 Lontra canadensis
CTCTGTGTCTGACAAATAAATAAATAAAATCTTTAAAAAAAAAAAAAGATGATGAACAGATCCTTGTGGAATAAATGAATTAATATTAGGAAAATACATGCAACATCTATCCTTTTCTAATAGTAACTGATTTCATCAATGTTATGCTTTTTAAACCATTTTAAAATAGAGTTGTAGGGGTGCCTGGGTGGTTCAGTGGGGTAAGCCTCTGCCTTTGGCCCAGGTCATGATTTCAGGGTCCTGGGATCAAGGCCCGCATCAGGCTCTCTGCTCAGCAGGGAGCCTGCTTCCTCCTCTCTCTCCACCTGCCTGTCTGCCTACTTGTGATCTCTATCGGTCAAATAAATAAATAAAATCTAAAAAAAAAAAAAAATGATAGAACACAGTGCTAGCACCCCCAGACTACTCCCATATATCCCCTTCCAGGGACGTTCTGGACTTACATCATCTTAGATTGATTTTGCCTGTTTGTGAGCATTATATAAATGGGACCGTACAATGTGTTCTCTTTTGTGTCTGTTAACATTATGTCAGTGCCCTTGGGACTGGCAAATAAATTGACTTGAGGTAGGTTGGGGAGTTTCTGACATGTCTCAAGCTCTTGGCTGCAGATAGCATTATGCTTTTTTTTTTTTAAAGATTTTATTTATTTATTTGAGAGAGAGGCAGTGAGAGAGAGCATGAGTGAGGAGAAGGTCAGAGGCAGAAGCAGACTCCCCATGGAGCTGGGAGCCCGATGCGGGACTCGATCCCAGGACTCCGGGATCATGACCTGAGCCGAAAGCAGTCGTCCAACCAACTGAGCCACCCAGGCGTCCCGCATTATGCTTTTTATTTATCAGTCTTTAAACTCAAGTTCTAGGGTAACTTGCAGGAACAGGATGGTGCTTTTGCTATTTATAAAAGCAATACGATCAAATATTGTGCCATATCCTATCATTTGAGTGAGTTTTTTTTTTTTTAAGATTTTATTTATTTATTTGACAGAGAGAGATCACAAGCAGGCAGAGAGGCAGGCAAAGAGAAAGGGGGAAGCAGGCTCCCCGCTGAGTGGAGAGCCGGATGCGGGGCTCGAACCCAGGACCCTGAGATCATGACCTGAGCTGAAGGCAGAGGCTTTAACCCACTGAGCCACCCAGGCGCCCCTTGAGTGAGTATTTTTTAACTTGTTTTTTTTTTTTTTTTTTTTTTTTTTCGGGGGAAGGGCACCAATTCTACTGTATATGTTTGTACCTTAGGTTTAAATGAGTCAGTCCTTCCTAGAACCCTAACCCTTGTGGAAAAGCTCCACCTAGCCAAACAGATTTGGGCTACTTCTGTTGAATCTGATCCCTTTATACCTCTATTACCATACAAATGGCTTGATGCTTTATTATGTCAGCTGTTGTTCACCTGTGTCTTATAAATTGCTCCATTTAAAAACGTGACCTTCTTGGGGCGCCTGGGTGGCTCAGTGGTTAAGCATCTGCCTTTGGCTCGGGTGGTGACCTCAGGGTCCTGGGGTGGAGACCCGCATCAGGCTCCCTGCTCAGTGGGGAGGCTGCTTCTCCCTCTGCCCCCCACTCCTCTTGTGTTCTCTCTCTCTCCCTCTGCTCTCTTTCAAAATAAATAAAAAAATCTTAAGAAGAAAAAAGGAAAAGAAAAGCATAAATTAAAAATTAAAAAAAAAAATAAAAATATGACCTTCTTAAACTTAAAAAAATAAAGTGTACAATGTGTTCTCTTTTGTGTCTGTTAATATTATGTGAGATCCAGCCACACTATTGCATGTACCAGTAGTTTATTCTTTTGTCCTATGAAAATAGTGTGATTTACGTATCTGTTCTCCTGAATGGACACCCAGAGGCTCCCAGCTTAGGCTGTTGTAAATAAAGTGCTATGAACACTCTTCTACCTACCTTTCTTTTTTTTAATTCAATTTATTTATTGATTTTGGGGGGAGTGTAATTGTATGAATTTTAACACATGTATAGATTTATACAATTGCCAAATAATTAAGACACAGTCCCATCATCCCAGAGAACTCCCTGCCCCCCTCATCCCTAGTCCCTGACAAGGACCAAACTACTTTCCATCACTACTGTTTTATCTTTTGGAGAATGTCATGTAGGTGGAATTATATAGTATGTAATTGTTGGAGACTGTCTTCTTTCACTCGGATAATTCCTTTGCTATACATCAACATTCCTTTGTATTGTTGACATGGTCACATGCCTTTTGATGGGCATAAGCGCTCACTTCTGTTGGGTACATCTGTAGGAGAAAAATTGCTTGGTCACAGTTTCTTTGTTCGTTTAAGTATAGCCAAGTATTTTCCTAAATCGACTGAACCAGCAATGTAAAGAGAGCTCCTTTTCTTCTGTCTTCATCAGCTTTTGGGAAACACTCTGGTCAGCATGTATGTAACCTTTTAGCCATTCTTATAGGTGTATATGTGTTAGATTTTAAGGTTCGTCATAATTCGAGGGAAGAATTAGTCATCTTCTGTAGCAGGTGCTGTTGGTGCCTTGCTCGGATCTCCTGGGATCCCTTTTACTGTCACAGAGCCGCTGCAGGTGCTGTTGCTAATGGCTCCCACCTGCAACTTTATCTAGCACTTGCTCTTGGGCCATTAGAGCTGCCACATGGATTTTAACCCCCAACCTCAAACCAGGGTGGCCCCAGCCAGTGGCTGGCTATAATGGGGTGCAAAAACCCAGTTCCCGTGCCTCAAGGCAAACAGAGTGACAATGTTGCGATTTATACTTCAGCGTTCCCCACGGGATGGAGCTGAGACCAGCTTCACCTGAAACCACATCCGTGTTTGGCTTTTCCTCCTGCTAGGTCCTGTTCTCCTTACTTCTTTACAAGGTTTTCCTGTGAGCAACCCCCAATGAAACACCCAGACAAGAACCCCTGTTTTCAGCTCTCCTCCTAGGGAACTTGCCCCAAGATAGCTTTGCAGCACCCAGGTCTCTATCCTCCCCGCCCAAGGGCTCCTCTGTCTGTGTATATGTTGAGTTAAAAGAAAACTTGACATTTGACCAAAACCAACAAAATAAACCAATAAACAGTAGCTTAAACAAATGTTTTTTTTTTGTTTTCTCAAGCAATGTGAGCCTCAATGTGACAAGCGACAGTTAAGTTGTAGGCATGCAGGCAGAACTATGAGCTGAGTGAAATTACCCTTGACCATCCCACTTGCTCTTCAGGACCCTTCTGCCTATGTTGGTCCTTCCTTCTACTTGCTTTCCCCACAGTGTGTCCCAGTGATCCTGGAATGCTCACTCCAGTCTTTTCCAAAGAGTATCCCATGGGAATTTTCTGGGTGCTGGGGTGCTTCAACAATTCTGCACACATAAATTAGTATTTTATGCCTCACAATAGAAATTTTAAAATCCTGAGATTTTTATCACTTGGCAAATTAATAACTGGGCGGTTAATTTCATTAAGCTGATTTCAAGACATCCCTCCAGTTATTTTTCTTCATAGAAAGTGATCAGATAAGCTCGTTTCTTGCTCAGGTGCTAATGACATTCATTCATTCTTTGGTTCAATTAGTGTTTATAGAGGTTTATAGAGGTTTATATAGAGTTTCTGAGGATCCAGGCTCCTTAATTAGATGGGTTACAAATATGAATAATATATTGGTCTCTCTTATTTTTTTAAAAGACTTTATTTATTTGACATAGAGAGAGATCACAAGTAGGCAGAGAGAGAAGGGGAAGCAGGCTCCCTACTGAGCAGGGAGCCCTGTGTGGGGCTCGATCCCAGGACCCCGAGATCATGACCTGAGCCGAAGGCAGATGTTTAACTCACTGAGCCACCCAAGCACCCCTTGGCCTCTCTTTTAAAGATCATATACAGGGGAACCTGGGTGGCTCAGCCAGTTAAGCGGCTGTCTTTGGCTCAGGTCATGATCCCAGGGTCCTGAGATCCAGCCCCATATTGGGCTACCTGTTAGGCGGGGAAGTCTGCTTCTCCCTCTCCCACTCCCACTGCTTGTGTTCCCTCTCTTGCTGTGCCTCTCTCTGTCTAATAAATAAAATCTTAAAAAATAAAGAAGATTTTAAAAGACCATATACAGGGGTGCCTGGCTGGCTCAGTCAGAAGAACATATGACTCTTGATTTTGGGGTTGTGAGTTCAAAGCCCATGTTAGGTGTAGAGATTACTTTAATACCTAAAATTTTAAAAAGTAAAGACCATATACGTATGTACACAAATCATTGTGTTTTTCACTTTATTGTAATTATCGGTTTGTGGTTTCTCTAGGAGATTGTAAGCTTCTTGAGGTCAAGGACCATTTGTTATCTCTGTACTCCTATAATTAGCCTGGTGACTAGAAGATTCCATACATGTGTGTGGAAAGCAGAGTGGCAGAGAGGGCTGATGGAGAACAGAGAAAGAGAGGCAGGTAAGAGAGGTAGGGTAGATTAAAGATGGCCCCTAGTTCTTGACAATTTTCCCCACTGAGGGGCAGAGTCTATTTCTGCCGCTCCCCTTGAACTTGGGTTGATCTTGTGACTTGCTTTGGCTAATAGAATGTGGCAGACATGATGCCGTTTCAGGTCTAAGCTTTAAGAAGGTCTGGCAGCTTCTGCTCTTGCTCCCTAGGGAAAGCCAGCCCTGGAGGGGGCTATCCAGCTATCTGAGACTACCAATGTGTAAAGAAGCCCAAGATAGCCTCATGGAGAGGACATTCAGAGGAGAATGGAGGAACCCAGCCAATGGCAAGGACTGAAGCCTAGACATATAAGCTCAGTTGGATTACTCCAACCAGATCTCAGCTATTGGAGCTCTTCCAGCTGACATCCCAGATATCACAGAACAGAGATGAGCTATTCCCACTGTGCTCTGATCAAATACTAACCCTGAAATCGTGTTCAAATAAAAAGCTGTTTTGAGCTATTAAGGTTTTTTTTTTTTTTTAAGATTTTTAAATTTATTTGACGGGAGGAATGAGTGAGAGAGGCAGAGGGAGAGGGAGAATCTCAAGCAAATTCCATGCTGTGCTTGGAGCCAGATGCAAGGCTTGATCTCATGACCCTGAGATCATGATCCTGAGTCAAAACCAAGAGTTGGATACTTAACCAACTGCACCACCCAGGCAGGCACCCCTTGAACTACTAAATTTTGGGATGGTTGGTTACCCAGCAAAAGACACCTGAAACAGGAAGTATTCACCATCAAAAGGGCAATTTACAGTTTCATTATTCCCAGTAATTTTTATTCTATTTAAGAAATGCCTGCAGGAAGAGAACTTTTTTTTTTTTTTTAAGACTCTTTATTGATGAGAGAGAGAACAAGGGGAGAATCAGAGGGAGAGAAACAAGCAGACTCCAAACTGAGCACAGATCCTGATATGAGTCTGGGTCTCAGGACCCTGAACAGAAACCAAGAGTCAGTTGTTTGACTGACTGAGCCACCTAGGCACCCCTAGAACATTATTTTAAAAAGTAAAAGATAGGGCGCCTGGGTGGCTCAGTGGGTTAAAGCCTCTGCCTTCGGCTCAGGTCATGATCCTGGGGTCCTGGGATCAAGCCCCGCATCTGGCTCTCTGCTCAGCAGAGGGCCTGCTTCCACCTCTCTCTCTGCCTGCCTCACTGCCTACTTGTGATCTCTGCCTCTCAAATAAATAAATAAAATCTTTTAAAAACAATTTTAAATAAATAAACAAATAAATAAATAAATAAATAAATAAAAGCTGTAATAGTGAGATATATAGGGGCAGAGAAGATATTTTTTTTTTTTAAGATTTTATTTATTTGTCAGAGAGAGAGAGGGAGAGAGAGCGAGCACAGGCAGACAGAATGGCAGGCAGAGGCAGAGGGAGAAGCAGGCTCCCTGCAGAGCAAGTAGCCCGATGCAGGACTCGATCCCAGGACACTGGGATCATGACCTGAGCCGAAGGCAGCTGCTTAACCAACTGAGCCACCCAGGCGTCCCTTTTTTTTTTTTTTTTTTAAAGATTTTATTTATTTGTCAGAGAGAGAGAGGGAGAGAGAGAGAGCACAGGCAGACAGAGAAGATATTTCTGACACATTCCTAACATCCTATGGAAGGTACAGCATGCCTTGGTTGTCAGGTTGGATGCCTCGATCAGAGCTAGGAGGGAAGCTGGGGGTTCACTGCATGTGTTGAAACTTAATTACTTGCTGTGGTTGGGAAGCTAAGGTCAATGAATGAAATGGGTCAGTCATAGCAGGTGTAGGGAAAGGCGGAACATTGGGTTGGGAGCCACCATCCTTCAACTGCAGCCAATTCTACTCATGAGGGAGCACGGACCTTGTATTGCTGAATCTCCCACTTTTTTCCAGAAGTAAGATGGCTATATTTTTATATGAAATCTCCAGATCTCATACCGAGGCTATAAAATGTGTTGGGCTGCCAATTTGAGCTCCCTGGTGCCGAGAATGAGAACACTGGATGCAGTGTCACCCTCGTCAAATATTGCACGTGTGTCTCTCCTAGCATCCTGTGGCTTTTGAAAGTGAAAGATGGTCTGTCTTTATACTTTCCAGCCAAGTCCAACTGGGCCAGACTCAGCGTTTAAAGCTATAAGTGTCGGCGGGGATGTGGAGCAACGGAGGTTCCCACACGCTGCTCATGGGTGTGTGAACTGATTCAAGCATGTGGAGAACTCTCTGGCAATAAGTACCAAGACTGAGAATACAACTCTCTTGTCCCTATGACCCAGCAATGCCACTCAAGATAAATATTCAAAAGAAATGCAGTGGATGTTGACAAAGAGACATGCCTTAGAACGTGCATAGGAGCACTATTAGGAATAGTCAAAGACTGGAATACAATGTCCATCAATGGTAGAATGGATAAAAAAGGTACCAAAAAAAAAAAGAACACCCACAAAATAAACGTTTATTGCTTGTTTGTTACATGCAATAACTCGGTAAATCTCATAAACAAAAATTTTTTAAAACATTTTATTTACTTATTTCAGACAGAGAGAGCAAGTGAGAGAACGAATGGACGGGGGCAGAGGGAGAAGCAGACTCCCCACTGAGTGCAGAACCCTATGCCGGGCTCTATCCCACAACTCTGAACCAAAATTAAGAGCTAGATGCTCTACCATCTAAGCCACCCAGGAGCCCCCCAGTACACTTTTTTTATTTGTGCATTTTTTTTTAAACAGACTAGGTTTTTTTTTTTTTTTAAGATTTTATTTATTTATTTGACAGACAGAGATCACAAGTAGGCAGAGAGGCAGGCAGAGAGAGAGAGAGAGGAGGAAGCAGGCTCCCTAGGGAGCCTGATGCAGGGCTCGATCCCAGGACCCTGAGATCATGATCTGAGCTGAAGGCAGAGGCTTTAACCCACTGAGCCACCCAGGCACCCCATTTTGTACATTTTTCTTTATGCATGTTTCAAAATATTATTTGGGGCGGGGGAGCGCCTGGCTGGCTCAGTAGGTGGAGCATGCGACTTGGGATTGTGAGTTTGACACCCATGTGGGGCGGTGAGATCACTTAACAATAAAATTGTAATAAAAATTATTTTTTAAAAAGCAAAATTGGGAAAATGGAGCACTTCTTCTACCTGGGTCTGGAAGGGAGGACAGCATCAACCTGGATTGAGCCTCTGGGTGCTGGGCTTGGACGGGGAGCATGAGCGAGCACTAAACCTTTGATTTCTTAAGTCCGTAGAGAATTGGGCAGTGCTCTGGGGCAGCTTGCTGGTCCTTCTCTCAGATCTGTCTTCCACCTCCCTAGATAGGGAAAGAGAGCGTCATCCTGGATACGCTAGAATGTTGACATGGTAGAAGCAGACCTCTTGGGGGCACCTGGGTGGCTCAGTCATTAAGCGTCTGCCTTAGGCTCAGGTCCTGATCCCAGGGTCCTTGGATTGAGCCCCGAATTGGGCTCCCTGCTCGGTGGGAAGCCTGCTTCTACCTCTCCCACTCCCCCTGCTTGTGTTCCCTTTCTCACTGTGTCTCTCTCTGTCAAATAAGTAAATAGTGATCTTTAATAAAACAAACAAACAAACAAAAAACAAGCAGTCATCTTTCTTATGGAAGCTTCTATATTTTAGGGTCTCTTAGTTACCACAGCTGAGCCTCTGCCCTTTCCCTTAACTTGGGTAGCTGTCGTCATTCACCGACAAGCCACGGACCACAGCTGTGGAAGTACCTGGCGGGCTGCAGTCACTCAGAATGGCCATGGAGTCTGGGCCTCCGCAGCAGTGAACTGTAGAGTGGAGCTCTGGAAGGAACAGCATTATGTCAAGCAACGAGGTAGCCAGGTTAGAGGATGGTTCTCCAAGGTGGGCTGCAGAACAGCAGCACCAGGAGCTTGTTAGGAATGACTCAGAGACTCTGGCATGGACTTGCCTCGCTTGGCGGGCAAACCGTCTGGGGGATCCTGACACACTCTCGAGTTTAAGAACCACCAGCTTGGAAGGGCCAGCAAACTTGCTCCGTGAAAGGCCAGATCATAAATAGTTTAGGTTCCACAGCTCCTGCAGTCTCCGTGGCAATGATTCGGTGTGCCCTTGTAGTGCCCAAGCAGTCACTGTCTGTAAACGAGGGGACGTGACTTGATCCTTTATCCTCTGGGGCCGAGCCCTTCTCTCCAGGTTCCTCATCTTAATCCCTAGAGGCTATCTTAAAAATCTGTGAAATTCTGTAATAAATTTCCTTTACGTATTAAAATCTGGTAGTAGCCAGTAGAGCCACCCGTCCTGGGGGCATCTGCATTTCGGTGTGGGACGATATTTGGTGGTGGGAAGATAGTATTGTGTCCCAATAGCCACGTCAGCCCATTGGTGGTTGGATGTCTTTGAAGTAGGAAGAGGCTTTTGGTTTCCCTGGAGTCACCTTCAGGGGACAGACTGCTCTCATGTAAATTCTGATCTGTCTGTTTGGACTCAGATATTCCTGGAATAAACCTGTATTTATTGTGGTATTCGTTGGGAGCTGTGGGTAGCTTGTTTTATTCTGGGTTCAGAGAGTCTGGAGGGAGGATTTTCTGTGGAACATGCTGACATCCCTCCTTCCCCTAGGCTGCCCTCTTGGGCTGGGGATGCCTTGCCCCTTAGGAACCAGAACAGCCTATACCAGTTCTCCCCACTGTGTAAGCAGAAAACAATCCCCACCATGTCCTTGTGCGTGCAGGTACTAATGCCATCAAGCCAAGGTAGGCAAGTACCTCCTCTCTCTGCTCTACTCAGTGCTCCCCAACCCCATGGGTTGGATGATGCTGCCCAGAGTGCTGAGGACAGATCTTTCAGTCTCCTGACTCAAATCCTAATCTCTTTCAGAAACCCCCTCGCAGCCACACCCAGAAGTAATGTTTTACCAGCCCCGGCCAAACTGACACATTACACTGAACTTCAGAATCCTCCCAGGCTCAAAGTCAATAACATGAAAGTCTCACTGCATCTTATTGGCTCTGAATGGGTAACACGCTACCCTCTGTGACTGGTGAAAGATCATTGCTGATTAGCTAGGTCTGATCCATCTGTTCTATGCTAGAGCTGGAGTGGGGCCACTAAGGAAACTGAGGGAGAGAAAGAGGGAATGAGGAGGTGGGGTGTTTTAAGGAAATCAAAACCCAGGTGCTGTTCCTGAGATGGTGGGACTGGGGTGTATCTCAGTTTGGGTTCCCCCAGAATCTAACCATGAGCCTAGTGTTCAGATTCAAGTAGTTTAGATCCCAGGGGAATAGGGAAGAAAGATAAGAAAGAGAAGAGAGTCAATAAAGAAAGGGTGTGCTATCAAGGAAGTTTTTTCTGTGCGCGGCTGAAGCCCAGTCCCACTGGGGAACTCAGGGATACAGTACAGACCCTGCCTCAAAGTTATCCCAACAGAGGGGCAAGGAAACTGGAGTAGTTACCCAACTCCTCCCTCTTGGATATAGAGCTTCTTCTAGGGCATTAATTCTACTAACAGCAGCTGGCCCTGCACCCCACCTCCCCCGCAAAAAGTCCTCAGGCAAGAGAATTTGGAGGAGTTTGCTGCAAGCAGCCATAATGTGTAGCAGTGAATGCCGAGTAGACGTGTGTGATGTACTAGCAGTGTCTGCCACAGGATACCAGGACAACAAATACCCTCTAATCCTCCCCCATCCCATGCTAGGGATCCTTACCCACAGCAGGTGTTGGGTCCTTCTCAGGAGCCCCTGAGCAAGGCACATTCTTCGTTCTGACAAATGAAAGAAAACATCAAACCCATCCAAACCACAGAAATCAGTGAGTACCCAGAGCAAACATCAAGCAAACCCTATTTCATAGGTATTACCCCATCAAAGGAAGAGAAGGTTTGCATGCTGACACAGTGCTCTGGGCCACAAGCTAAAGCTCTCAAAATGGCATAGTTGGCTCAGTTGATAGGAACAGATGAGCTGAGTTCAAGACATCTCCACCTAAAGCTCATGGACCAGGATTGGGAAGTGTGGACATCCCAGCAGAACTCAGAACTGCTCCTGGAATTGAGTGGATGAATGCTGGACCCCCAGAAATCTCCCACAGGTGTTGGTCACAATCCTAACCCTTCAATTGGTTGATGTATCAAAATGGCCAACAACTATAATTTCCACAACATGAACATGACAATTGAGCATTTTTACATTTCCTCCTTTGCTCCCTTCTTTCAATTATCTTATCTTTAAATCCTTCCATGAGTTCCTTTAGCAGCTTTTTTTTTTTTTTTTAAGATTTTATTTATTGGGATGCCTGGGTGACTCAGTCGATTAATAATCTCCTGCCTTCAGCTCAGATCATGATCCCAGGGTCCTGGGGTCAAGTCCTGCTTCGGGCTTCTTGCTCAGCAGGGAACCTGCTTCTCCCTCTGCCTGTTGCTCTCCCTGCTTGTGCTCGCTCGCTCTCTCAAATAAACAAAATCTTTTTAAAGATTTTTTTAAATTTATTTATTTGACAGACAGAGATTACAAGTAGACAGAGAGAGAGAGGGAGGGGGAAGCAGGCTCACCACTGAGCAGAGAGCCCGATGTGGGGTTCGATCCCAGGACCCTGAGATCATGACCTGAGCCAAAGGCAGAGGCTTTAACCCACTGAGCCACCCAGGCGCCCCTAAAAAAATCTTTTTAAAAAATTTATTTATTTATTTATTTGACAGAGAGAGACACAGGGAGAAAGGGAATACAAGCAGGGGGAGTGGGAGAGGGAGAAGTAGGCTTCCTGGTGGGCAGAGAGCCCGATGTGGGGCTCGATCCAAGGATCCTGGGATCCTGACCTCAACTGAAGACAGACACTTAACGATTGAGCTACCCAGGCACCCCCCCCCTCCTTTGATAACTTTAAAAAGGACTTATGCTTCTTTACCTTGATTTCTTAACTGTGGTGTTTTTTTTTTCTTATTTTTAAAAAATATTTTACTATGATCTTCATGGTATCTGGCTCTTCTGATCTTTTTGGGAACAGGGGGACATTAGAAAAATGTCTTTTTTAAATTTTTCTTTTCTTTTTTTTTATTTTAATACGATAATTTGTATGACCTGGGAATTAGTTAATCCTTATAACTCGAACACTTAAAGAATCTCACTGGTAAATTGTTTAGCTCTAAGTCATATCTAAGAGGTATTTTATTTTATTTTATTTTATTTAAGATTTTATTTATTTATTTGACAGAGATCACAAGTAGGCAGAGAGGCAGGCAGAGAGAGAGGTGGAGGCAGGCTCCCTGCTGAGCAGAGAGCCCGATGCGGGGCTGGATCCCAGGATTCTGGGATCATGACCTGAGCTGAAGGCAGAGGCTCAACCCACTGAGCCACCCAGGCACCCCTAAGAGGTATTTTAAACTTAAGAAATTTTTATTTTAGGTGTGTCTTTTTTGCAAGGAGTTTATAGTTGAGTTGGAAGTATTTATCTTTAAAATGAGGGCTTACGTTTTAATTCTTATTTTCAAAGATAATCTTTATTTATTTATTTTTAAAGATTTATTCATTTATTGTAGAGAGAGAGTGAGCAAGCCCGTGTGCACACAAACGGGGAAAGGACAGAGGGAGAGAATCTCAAGCAGACTCCCTGCTGAGCTCACAACTTGGCATAGGCCTCAACCTCACACCCTGAGATCATGACCTCAACCAAAATCAAGAGCCAGAGGCTTAACTGACTGAGCCACCCAAAGGCCCCCCAAATTTTTTAGAGCAATTTTTGGATTACATAAAAATTACATTATAGAGATAGCACAGAAACTTCCCATACACCCACACCCATCTTCCTTATTATTACCATCTTAAATGTGTGGTACCTTTGTTATAATTAATCAGTATTGATACGTTATTATTAACTGAAACCCATGCTTTATTCAGAACTCCTTATTTTTTATTTCATGCCCTTTTTTCTGTGCCAGGATCTATCCAGGATACCACATTACATCTCGTCATTATGACGCCTTAAGCTCCTCTCTCTCTCTCTCTCTTTTTTAAGATTTTCCTTATTTATTTGAAAGACAGAAAAGCACGAGAGACAGAGCATGAGCTGGGCGGGGTGGGGGGGCGCGTTACAGAGGGAGAAGCAGACTCCGTGCTGAGCAGGGAGCCTGACTGCATCCTTGATCCCGGAACTCTGAGCTCATCATCTGGGCTGTAGGCAGACATTCAACCAACTGAGCCCCCCAGGTACCCCCCTCCTTAAGCTCCTCTTGACTGTGACAGTTTCTCAGACTTTCCTTATTTTTGATGACATTGTCAGTTTTGAGGGGTACAAATATGTATTTTATAGAATGTTCCTCATTGGACTTTTCTTTTTTAAGATTTTATTTATTTATATGACACAGAGAGAGAGAGAGAGATCACAAGTAGGCAGAGAGGCAGGCAGAGAGAGAAGGAGAAGCAGACTCCCTGATGAGCAGAGAGCTTGATGCAGAGCTCGATCCTAGGACCCCAGGATCATGACCTGAGCTGAAGGCAGAGGCTTTAACCCATTGAGCCACCCAGGCGCCCCTCCTCATTGGACTTTACCTCATGATTAGACCAGGGTTTTGGGGGAAAAGAAAATGGAGGTAAAGAGTCATTCTCTCTGCGTTTTTTCAGCAGTGCATATTACCTGCATGACTTACCACCACTGACATTGATCTTGACCACCTGGTTGAGACAGTGTTTGTCAGGTTTCTCCACTATGAAGTTTCTCTTTTCTATAGTGTCCTCAATGGAACGAAGTCACACCTGAGGAGTGGAGAGGGATGCCTCACCTCCTAGAAAACGGCACAGAAGGCAGGCTAACCCTCGCCCCACCCTCCAAGAGTCCCGCGTCCTCTTCCTCAGAACTTGTCAGTGTGTTACACAGTGCAGAGCAAATAAGGATGTGCAGGGTGGGGAAGGAAAGGAAGAATCAAGGATGACTTGGAGGTTTCTGGCTGAGGATGCTGAACGAATGTCATTTATGGAGTTGGCGCTGCCAGGGGTAGGGATGTGGGGAAGGAGAGATTGAGGGGGAACATCAACATTTTTTCTGACTTTCTAGGATATTTTGGAGACAGTCAGATGGAGTCAGCAAATAGGCGACTGGATCTGGGGAAACATGAAGCTCTCAGGAAGGCAGGGAGTGCTTTGATGACTTCGAAGGTCATGGGATGTAACATCAAGGAGTGGGCGAGATTTCCTTGGGGGAAGAACAGGGAAGATGAAAAGGGGCAGGACCATCCCCTGAGGAAGAGCTGAGAACAGAAGCCAGGTTGGAGGGGGTTCCATGGGAGGGAAAGTGAACACAAAACGAAAAAGCGTGGGCACTTATTGTAGAACATGGGTCGTGCTTCTTGAAGTCGAGCAAACACCTGCAGGGGTTATGAAACCAACACATCTGGGCCCAGAGTTTCTGAGTCAGGATGTCTAGAATGGTACCTAGGAATCTTCATGTCTAACAAATTCCTGGGTGATGTTGATGCCACCAGCCTGAGGACACTTTGAGAACCACTGTCAGAATGAACTACGCTTGGGTATGACTGGGCATGAGAGAACCAGTGGGAAGGGGGGAGAAAGGAAGACGTCTAAAGATTGAAGACAACAGCATATTTGCTTGCGGGTGGGAACAACCCGATAGAGTGGGGGAGATGGATGGGACAGAATAGGAGGGGACAAATGAAGGGACAGTTCTTGGCAACTCAAAAGGGGGCTGGATTTGTAGCATCGTGGGGACTTTGGCCTCTGATAGGAGAACAGGCATTTACCCCAAGGCAGCAAGTGTGCATAGATTTTGGAGATTAGCAGTGGGAGATTGAGAAAGCTTGCTTGTAGCGTTGACAAAGATGGAGACTTGATCTGCAAGCTTCTGGACTCTGTATTCTCAAGGAAGACTGAAGGGAGAGTACTGTAAATGTTGGAGATTTGAGGCAAAGGGAGAAGGTATGAACTGATCATCTTGGGGCCAGGAAGTCAACTTTCCCAGACTGGCCTAATAGAACTTTCTGTAATCAGGTATTATTGAATCATCTGTGCTGTCCAATAGAGTAGCTGCTAGCCACGTGATATAATGGATATTTAAATTAATTAAAATTAAATAAAAAATAGAAATGTAGTTCCCCACACTCACTAGTCACATCTTAAGGATCCATGGTGTGTTTTTAGAGAGACGTAGTTGCGCTGTGGAGCTGCGTGGAGGGTGTTTGAGATTTGTGGAACCAGCAGCCCTGGTTTGTGATTTTTTTCCCCAGGAACATTCGCCAGCTCAGCAACAGGCCCAGAGAAGGTGGGTGAGACAGGCCTTTTAGGGTGAGTTTTTTCCAGAAAGGTGGGTCCGAGGGAGAGAGGGCCAAAGCATCAAGGACATTGGGGATGGAGTGACCATAACGCAGGACTGTGAAATGTCTGCTGCAGGACCCCAGACAAGAAAAGCCATGAAGCTTAAAGGACTCTCAGATGTGCCCTTGAATGTAAAAATGTAAAAAGGGCCCTAACAGAATAAAACATTTATCTTAGCTTTTCTATAAACTCCATCTCAGAGATCAATTGTTGATAAGCGGAAGTTTGTACAACACTCCAACTAATAAAGAAAAGAGTGATAGAATTAGAGCATCTGCGATCTTTAAGTTACTAATGAAATAAAGCTCATATAAGCAATGCTCATTAATGGCTGCTAAAACCACCAAAAAGGAAAGGATATTTTGTGTCTCTTGCTGGAAGAACTCAATGCCACCTGAAGTGTCCTTGGTAAAAAATCAACCGAGAATCTGATCAAGCTTCTAGGTCCAATCTACAGAACATGTTAGTACCAGGAAGATAGAATCAGTAAAATCTAGACTGTGGAAAATTCTACCAAGTAAACAACTTGCTTTCTTCAATAAATTAATTGCATGGAGAGAAAAAGAGGTGGAAGGACACATCAACAATAATGATATCGTGGTTATGTATGTTAGGGTTTTTTTTTTTAAGATTTTATTTATTTATCTGACAGAGAGAGAGCATGAGAGAGAGAGCACAAGAAGGCAGAGCAGCAGGTGAACAAAGAGGCAGAAGCAAGCTCCCCCCCACTGAACAGGGAGACTGACATGGGGCTTGATCCCAGGACTCTAGGATCATGGCCTGAGCTGAAGGCAGACACTTAACTGACAGAATCATCCAGGCACCCCTGTTACGTGTTCTTATAGTTTAGGAATACACACTGAAATATTAGCCATTGAAATTATATATCTGGGATGTATTTCAAAATAATCTCAGTAGTGGGCATAAGTGAAGGAAGAGTGCAGGGCACCTGGCTGGGTCAGTCGATGGAGCATGTGACTCTTGATCTCAGGATTCTGAGTTCAAGCCCCATGTTTGATGTAGAACTTACTTTAAAATAAAACTCTCGGGGCGCCTGGGTGGCTCAGTGGGTTAAGCTGCTGCCTTCGGCTCAGGTCATGATCTCAGGGTCCTGGGATCGAGTCCCGCATTGGGCTCTCTGCTCAGCAGGGAGCCTGCTTCCCTCTCTCTCTCTCTCTGCCTGCCTCTCCATCTACTTGTGATCTCTCTCTCTGTCAAATAAATAAATAAATAAAATCTTTAAAAAATAAAATAAAATAAAATAAAATAAAAATCTCAAGGAAGGAAGGAAGGGGCGGGCCCTGGGTGGTGCTGTAGGTTAAGCGTCTGACTCTTGGTTTTGGCTCAGGTCATGATATCAGGGTTGTGAGATCTGGACCTGTGCTGCGCTCCATGCTCAGCTCGGAGTCTGCTTAAGATGCTCTCCTTCGTCCTCTGCCCCTCCCTTCAATGCTCACACGTGTGTATGTGCTCTCAATCTTTCTCTCTATAATACATAATTCTAAAAAAAAAGAAGGAAAGAGAAAGAAAAGAAGGAAGGAAGGAAGAAAGAAAGGAAGAAGGGGCCATTTGATGATTAGTGATGGGTACCTGAGGCTTCATTATACTATTCTTTCTGCTTTATGAGTATTTGAAATTTTCCATAATAAAAACATTAAATAAAAATAACTTCCTGTACTGGATACGCATTCTAGATATACGCCTGCATCTCTCTCCTTTCGTAGCTAAGCATCTTGAAGGCATTATCTCTGCTGGTTTTCTCACATCCTTCCTTCTGCTCATGCCTCCAACCATGCAGTCCTCCATCTGCCCGTGTCCCTTCCCCAGACATGCTCAGGCCAATGTTCCCAGGACCTGCACTCCCTTGACACTGTTTGCCACATCTACCTTTTTAAACATCCGGGCTGACCACATCTTGGCTTGATTTTACTGGGGAACCCCTTTTATTCTCCATCTGTTGGAGAAAATGATGATGATAGTAGGGTATTCCTTCCTTGCTACTTATTGCCATGTAACAATCCCTGTCCCCCCCCCACCCCCACAAGCGATTTGAGGAATTTGAAGTGCTGTTTATTATCTCTGTGGTCTGAAGATTGATGGTCTCAGCTGGGTGGCTTTTCTTGGGTTCTTGGGGTCCCTTAAGTGGCTGCAGCTAGATGGTACCCAAGGCTTGGTTTGCCTTCACCTACATGCCTGGGCTTAGACTGGGCTAGCCGGAGGAGCTGAAGCTGGTCAGTTATTTCACTCTCTCCGTATGACTTACCCTATAGCTAGCTTGGGTTTCTTCTCAGGATACTCAGACATTGTACATAATGGCTGGCTTCCTAGGGCACCTGGGTGGCTCAGTCATTTGAGTGTCTGCTTTGGGCTCAGGTCATTATCTCGGGGTCCTTGGATTGAGCCCCGTGTCTGGCTCAGCAGGGAGCCTGGTTCTCCCTCCATCCCTCCCCCTGCTTGTGTTCCCTCTCTCAAAAATAAATAAAAATCTTAAAAAAACAAAACAATAACAAAAACAAAAACGAAACAGATGGCTTCCCCCAGAGTGACTATTCAAGAAGACAGGAAGTGGAAACTTGTGTCCCTTATAGCAAGGAATCTGGCCCATCCCTTCACCATATTCTGTTGGTCAAAGCTGTCACAGAGCCTGCCAGGGTTCCAAAGAAGCGCCTTAGTGAAGTGCCAGGGAGAAAATCTCAGAGTCTTCAGAAACCAACGTTACTGTCTATTGTAAAAGCACTCTCTTTCTCCGTCTTTCCCACTCTTTCTTCCTACCCTTCAACATTTTCTCAATCAGAATTTCTCAAAATATTAATGTGCTAAGTACTCCTTTGGTTGCAAGAAATATCAACCCCACCACACTGGGATGGACCCTTGAGTCAAAATAAAGATAATAAAATCATGTGACATTGTCTCCCACCCTGGTTTGTGGATCTGGATTTATATATACCTATAAGCATCTTAAGAATATTACATCAGTGACTTTTATGGTGATAGTCAACTCACTCCCAAGTCATCTTTGTACATTTATATTTTTGTGGTACCAAAAATAATAGAGATTTGTTGTATCACATGTGTGCCCTTAATTTACATGTCCTCTGTCTCACAGGAGTAAGCTGAAAAGTAACTGTGGTCTGGTGACTTTTGGAAAACCAGCTTTTAGTTCATCGCAAAAGGACACATTGCCTTTTCTTTTCTTTTCTTTTTTTTTAAAGATTTTATTTATTTATTTGACAGAGCAATAATAGAGAGAGAGAGCACAAGTAGGCAGAGTGGCAGGCAGAGGAAGAAGCAGGCTCTCCACTGAGCAGGGAACTTGATGTGGACTCGATCCCAGGACTCTGGGATCATGACCTGAGCCAAAGGCAGCTGCTTAACCAACTGAGCCACCCAGACACCCCAGGACACATTGCCTTTTCCATGAGTCACGGGAGAGCAGAGAAGTAAGGCGGTGTCATTTTAATGGGTGTTTAGTTGAAACTCTCAGCAGCAAGTGGGAAAGCACAATTCCAACTGGTTCAAGCAAAAAAGAGAGACCAAGAGATAGAAGAGTATTTTTGACCATGTAGACCTGAGGACTCAAGTCATGCTCTCCCATCTCATTGCTTTGCTTTCTCTGTGTTTTCTTCAACCGTGGGCAGCTGCTGGGGGCGAAGGTGGCTGGATACCCCAGGCTTGCATCCCCTCTTCTCTCAGCCTCAGGGAAAGGGAGTCTCAGTTTGGATCTCATATCTGCCCTTGATGCAATACTGTGGTCAAGGGGAAGCCTCCCCCAGGAGGGATGGAGTCAGCCTGCCCAAAACTGCACATTCAGGCACCAGAAGAAGGCAGATCAAATGCCAGAGGGCAGATGAAAATGCCAGGTGTCCTCTGCAGCTAGACTCTTCCTTTTCCCGCACTCAAAGATGTGCCCAGGAGCAGTGAGAGCTCATTGGTGTGGAAGACACACTGAGATCTGGTTCCTAGAAAAATCAGTGTGTTTATAAACTGAGGACCCCATGGGCAAGGAGGTCCCCCACCGGCACATCTCAGACCGACTGAGGGCCCCGATAGACTCACTCTTGTTTCTGCTGACCTCAGGATGCACATTCTTCGCATCACGGTGCACCCCTAATGAGGGGCTTCAGAGCAGGGGTTCTTGACCTTTCTAAACATCTCTTGTGAAATAGATATAAAATGAGCATTTCTCTCTCACAAAAGATCACTTAGTGAAACAGTATGTGTCTAGGGCATATTACCCAGTGTCTCGATCAGAGAAGACATTCGATTGACATTGACCGTTGTTATTTGTACAATAGACAAATACTTCCTACGAGCACATTCACAGCTATGATTCCATTTATTCTCGTAGTAACCCTGTGAGGTAGGTGAGAGACACATTATTGTCCCATTTTAGGGATGAAGACACTGAGGCTCAAAAATTTAGATGATTTTGCCATATCCTTAGAGCTTCTCAGTGGCAGAGCTAGATTTCAAAGCCAAGCTGTTGGCTTCTCAGTGCTACCTCCCTGTTATCCCCAAATCACAAATCACAATGCTGACCAAGAAAATGTGGGGATGCCTGAGGACAGCCTTCCAGAACAATACAAGCTATTCATGCCAGTCATCACTGTCTAAGACCCCCTCTGCCCAACAGAAATATGATGAAAACCACAAATGTAATGTTAAATTTTACAGTAGCCACATAAAAAAGTCAAAACAAAGTAAAAGAAAAACCCAAAATAGGGACACCTGATGGCTCAGTTGGTTTAGTGGTTGCCTTCAGCTCAGGTCATGTTCCTGAGGTCCTGGGATCGAATCCCATGTGGGACTCCTTGCTCAGGGGAGAGCCTGATTCTCCCTCTGCCTGCAGCTTCCTCTGCTTGTGCTCTCTCTCTGACAAATAAATAAATAAGATCTTTAAAAAAAAACCCAAAATAACAAGCAAACAAAAAAAAACAAATGGAAGTTAATTATATTACTATATTTTATTTAACCCAATATATCCATAATATCATTTCAACATGTAAATCAGTATACAAAACTATTAACAAAATATTTTAGAGTCTTTCTTTTTTCATAGTAAGTTTTCAAAATCTGGTATGTATTTTACACTGATAGCACATTTTAGTTCAGACCAGCCACCTTTCAAGTGCTCAAGAGCAGTATGTGGGGCACCTGGGTGGCTCAGTCAGTTAAGCGCCTGCCTTTGGCGCAATCGTGATCCTGGTGTGCCAGGATCGAGTCCCACGTCTGGCTCCCTGCCTGCTTCTCCCTCTCCCTCTGCCTGCCACTCTGCCTACCTGTGCGCTCTCCATCTGTCAAATAAATAAATAAAATTTAAAACAGAAAAAAAAAAAAAAAAGCAGCGTGTGACCAACCAGTGATTCTTGTTTTGGACAGTGTAGGACTGGAGGCAAACGAGGCATGCATTTAGGACTCCAGAAAGGCAGGATTATGAAAGTCAGGGGACTAGGGGAAGAAAGATGAGGATTTTGCTTTAATGCGTTTAGCTAGAACCTTGCAAATTATTCTAGAAAGAAGAGATTTAAAATAAGCACACATAATATGTGGGTTGGTGGTGTTTTTATTCTGAATTCCAGTAAAGGGGGGAAGATGAGACACCATAATCTTGTTCTGGGTTAGAAGATAGCTAACCGAACGTCTTACTGCTGTCCAGGGGATAATGCCAGTTACAGAATCAATGGGCCAAGATGCGGCAACAGAACCCACTGTAGCTAGGTGAATCAGAAAAGCAGTTCATTAAAGGATGTTAGGTGGCTTGTGGAATCTCCAGGGGACCATACAATCAATTTTAGAAGGGACAAGCCTGTAACGCGCCTCAAACTGATGTTCCTGGCTTCTCCAGTAGGGGCTCTGTCTCTGCCATCTCTGGCTCAGAGCGCCTGAGTTACTACCACCCTCCGTGAGCACAGCACATGGCCACCAAGACCTGACCAAGGCTTCCTTCTTAAATGAAGTCTGTGGCTATATTCCAGTTGCAGAACCTGGGTCACATCCTTGTACCCATAGCCAGGGAGTCTGGAAAAGCTATTTTCTGTCCCTTGTGAGGAAATGAGACTCATAACAGAAAACTACCCCAAAGTAAAAGTGAACAAGCAGTATTAAGCTTCCTCAAACATGGTACATGTCCACT
>NW_022631967.1:0-20824 GCF_010015895.1 Lontra canadensis
CTCTGTGTCTGACAAATAAATAAATAAAATCTTTAAAAAAAAAAAAAAGATGATGAACAGATCCTTGTGGAATAAATGAATTAATATTAGGAAAATACATGCAACATCTATCCTTTTCTAATAGTAACTGATTTCATCAATGTTATGCTTTTTAAACCATTTTAAAATAGAGTTGTAGGGGTGCCTGGGTGGTTCAGTGGGGTAAGCCTCTGCCTTTGGCCCAGGTCATGATTTCAGGGTCCTGGGATCAAGGCCCGCATCAGGCTCTCTGCTCAGCAGGGAGCCTGCTTCCTCCTCTCTCTCCACCTGCCTGTCTGCCTACTTGTGATCTCTATCGGTCAAATAAATAAATAAAATCTAAAAAAAAAAAAAAATGATAGAACACAGTGCTAGCACCCCCAGACTACTCCCATATATCCCCTTCCAGGGACGTTCTGGACTTACATCATCTTAGATTGATTTTGCCTGTTTGTGAGCATTATATAAATGGGACCGTACAATGTGTTCTCTTTTGTGTCTGTTAACATTATGTCAGTGCCCTTGGGACTGGCAAATAAATTGACTTGAGGTAGGTTGGGGAGTTTCTGACATGTCTCAAGCTCTTGGCTGCAGATAGCATTATGCTTTTTTTTTTTTAAAGATTTTATTTATTTATTTGAGAGAGAGGCAGTGAGAGAGAGCATGAGTGAGGAGAAGGTCAGAGGCAGAAGCAGACTCCCCATGGAGCTGGGAGCCCGATGCGGGACTCGATCCCAGGACTCCGGGATCATGACCTGAGCCGAAAGCAGTCGTCCAACCAACTGAGCCACCCAGGCGTCCCGCATTATGCTTTTTATTTATCAGTCTTTAAACTCAAGTTCTAGGGTAACTTGCAGGAACAGGATGGTGCTTTTGCTATTTATAAAAGCAATACGATCAAATATTGTGCCATATCCTATCATTTGAGTGAGTTTTTTTTTTTTTAAGATTTTATTTATTTATTTGACAGAGAGAGATCACAAGCAGGCAGAGAGGCAGGCAAAGAGAAAGGGGGAAGCAGGCTCCCCGCTGAGTGGAGAGCCGGATGCGGGGCTCGAACCCAGGACCCTGAGATCATGACCTGAGCTGAAGGCAGAGGCTTTAACCCACTGAGCCACCCAGGCGCCCCTTGAGTGAGTATTTTTTAACTTGTTTTTTTTTTTTTTTTTTTTTTTTTTCGGGGGAAGGGCACCAATTCTACTGTATATGTTTGTACCTTAGGTTTAAATGAGTCAGTCCTTCCTAGAACCCTAACCCTTGTGGAAAAGCTCCACCTAGCCAAACAGATTTGGGCTACTTCTGTTGAATCTGATCCCTTTATACCTCTATTACCATACAAATGGCTTGATGCTTTATTATGTCAGCTGTTGTTCACCTGTGTCTTATAAATTGCTCCATTTAAAAACGTGACCTTCTTGGGGCGCCTGGGTGGCTCAGTGGTTAAGCATCTGCCTTTGGCTCGGGTGGTGACCTCAGGGTCCTGGGGTGGAGACCCGCATCAGGCTCCCTGCTCAGTGGGGAGGCTGCTTCTCCCTCTGCCCCCCACTCCTCTTGTGTTCTCTCTCTCTCCCTCTGCTCTCTTTCAAAATAAATAAAAAAATCTTAAGAAGAAAAAAGGAAAAGAAAAGCATAAATTAAAAATTAAAAAAAAAAATAAAAATATGACCTTCTTAAACTTAAAAAAATAAAGTGTACAATGTGTTCTCTTTTGTGTCTGTTAATATTATGTGAGATCCAGCCACACTATTGCATGTACCAGTAGTTTATTCTTTTGTCCTATGAAAATAGTGTGATTTACGTATCTGTTCTCCTGAATGGACACCCAGAGGCTCCCAGCTTAGGCTGTTGTAAATAAAGTGCTATGAACACTCTTCTACCTACCTTTCTTTTTTTTAATTCAATTTATTTATTGATTTTGGGGGGAGTGTAATTGTATGAATTTTAACACATGTATAGATTTATACAATTGCCAAATAATTAAGACACAGTCCCATCATCCCAGAGAACTCCCTGCCCCCCTCATCCCTAGTCCCTGACAAGGACCAAACTACTTTCCATCACTACTGTTTTATCTTTTGGAGAATGTCATGTAGGTGGAATTATATAGTATGTAATTGTTGGAGACTGTCTTCTTTCACTCGGATAATTCCTTTGCTATACATCAACATTCCTTTGTATTGTTGACATGGTCACATGCCTTTTGATGGGCATAAGCGCTCACTTCTGTTGGGTACATCTGTAGGAGAAAAATTGCTTGGTCACAGTTTCTTTGTTCGTTTAAGTATAGCCAAGTATTTTCCTAAATCGACTGAACCAGCAATGTAAAGAGAGCTCCTTTTCTTCTGTCTTCATCAGCTTTTGGGAAACACTCTGGTCAGCATGTATGTAACCTTTTAGCCATTCTTATAGGTGTATATGTGTTAGATTTTAAGGTTCGTCATAATTCGAGGGAAGAATTAGTCATCTTCTGTAGCAGGTGCTGTTGGTGCCTTGCTCGGATCTCCTGGGATCCCTTTTACTGTCACAGAGCCGCTGCAGGTGCTGTTGCTAATGGCTCCCACCTGCAACTTTATCTAGCACTTGCTCTTGGGCCATTAGAGCTGCCACATGGATTTTAACCCCCAACCTCAAACCAGGGTGGCCCCAGCCAGTGGCTGGCTATAATGGGGTGCAAAAACCCAGTTCCCGTGCCTCAAGGCAAACAGAGTGACAATGTTGCGATTTATACTTCAGCGTTCCCCACGGGATGGAGCTGAGACCAGCTTCACCTGAAACCACATCCGTGTTTGGCTTTTCCTCCTGCTAGGTCCTGTTCTCCTTACTTCTTTACAAGGTTTTCCTGTGAGCAACCCCCAATGAAACACCCAGACAAGAACCCCTGTTTTCAGCTCTCCTCCTAGGGAACTTGCCCCAAGATAGCTTTGCAGCACCCAGGTCTCTATCCTCCCCGCCCAAGGGCTCCTCTGTCTGTGTATATGTTGAGTTAAAAGAAAACTTGACATTTGACCAAAACCAACAAAATAAACCAATAAACAGTAGCTTAAACAAATGTTTTTTTTTTGTTTTCTCAAGCAATGTGAGCCTCAATGTGACAAGCGACAGTTAAGTTGTAGGCATGCAGGCAGAACTATGAGCTGAGTGAAATTACCCTTGACCATCCCACTTGCTCTTCAGGACCCTTCTGCCTATGTTGGTCCTTCCTTCTACTTGCTTTCCCCACAGTGTGTCCCAGTGATCCTGGAATGCTCACTCCAGTCTTTTCCAAAGAGTATCCCATGGGAATTTTCTGGGTGCTGGGGTGCTTCAACAATTCTGCACACATAAATTAGTATTTTATGCCTCACAATAGAAATTTTAAAATCCTGAGATTTTTATCACTTGGCAAATTAATAACTGGGCGGTTAATTTCATTAAGCTGATTTCAAGACATCCCTCCAGTTATTTTTCTTCATAGAAAGTGATCAGATAAGCTCGTTTCTTGCTCAGGTGCTAATGACATTCATTCATTCTTTGGTTCAATTAGTGTTTATAGAGGTTTATAGAGGTTTATATAGAGTTTCTGAGGATCCAGGCTCCTTAATTAGATGGGTTACAAATATGAATAATATATTGGTCTCTCTTATTTTTTTAAAAGACTTTATTTATTTGACATAGAGAGAGATCACAAGTAGGCAGAGAGAGAAGGGGAAGCAGGCTCCCTACTGAGCAGGGAGCCCTGTGTGGGGCTCGATCCCAGGACCCCGAGATCATGACCTGAGCCGAAGGCAGATGTTTAACTCACTGAGCCACCCAAGCACCCCTTGGCCTCTCTTTTAAAGATCATATACAGGGGAACCTGGGTGGCTCAGCCAGTTAAGCGGCTGTCTTTGGCTCAGGTCATGATCCCAGGGTCCTGAGATCCAGCCCCATATTGGGCTACCTGTTAGGCGGGGAAGTCTGCTTCTCCCTCTCCCACTCCCACTGCTTGTGTTCCCTCTCTTGCTGTGCCTCTCTCTGTCTAATAAATAAAATCTTAAAAAATAAAGAAGATTTTAAAAGACCATATACAGGGGTGCCTGGCTGGCTCAGTCAGAAGAACATATGACTCTTGATTTTGGGGTTGTGAGTTCAAAGCCCATGTTAGGTGTAGAGATTACTTTAATACCTAAAATTTTAAAAAGTAAAGACCATATACGTATGTACACAAATCATTGTGTTTTTCACTTTATTGTAATTATCGGTTTGTGGTTTCTCTAGGAGATTGTAAGCTTCTTGAGGTCAAGGACCATTTGTTATCTCTGTACTCCTATAATTAGCCTGGTGACTAGAAGATTCCATACATGTGTGTGGAAAGCAGAGTGGCAGAGAGGGCTGATGGAGAACAGAGAAAGAGAGGCAGGTAAGAGAGGTAGGGTAGATTAAAGATGGCCCCTAGTTCTTGACAATTTTCCCCACTGAGGGGCAGAGTCTATTTCTGCCGCTCCCCTTGAACTTGGGTTGATCTTGTGACTTGCTTTGGCTAATAGAATGTGGCAGACATGATGCCGTTTCAGGTCTAAGCTTTAAGAAGGTCTGGCAGCTTCTGCTCTTGCTCCCTAGGGAAAGCCAGCCCTGGAGGGGGCTATCCAGCTATCTGAGACTACCAATGTGTAAAGAAGCCCAAGATAGCCTCATGGAGAGGACATTCAGAGGAGAATGGAGGAACCCAGCCAATGGCAAGGACTGAAGCCTAGACATATAAGCTCAGTTGGATTACTCCAACCAGATCTCAGCTATTGGAGCTCTTCCAGCTGACATCCCAGATATCACAGAACAGAGATGAGCTATTCCCACTGTGCTCTGATCAAATACTAACCCTGAAATCGTGTTCAAATAAAAAGCTGTTTTGAGCTATTAAGGTTTTTTTTTTTTTTAAGATTTTTAAATTTATTTGACGGGAGGAATGAGTGAGAGAGGCAGAGGGAGAGGGAGAATCTCAAGCAAATTCCATGCTGTGCTTGGAGCCAGATGCAAGGCTTGATCTCATGACCCTGAGATCATGATCCTGAGTCAAAACCAAGAGTTGGATACTTAACCAACTGCACCACCCAGGCAGGCACCCCTTGAACTACTAAATTTTGGGATGGTTGGTTACCCAGCAAAAGACACCTGAAACAGGAAGTATTCACCATCAAAAGGGCAATTTACAGTTTCATTATTCCCAGTAATTTTTATTCTATTTAAGAAATGCCTGCAGGAAGAGAACTTTTTTTTTTTTTTAAGACTCTTTATTGATGAGAGAGAGAACAAGGGGAGAATCAGAGGGAGAGAAACAAGCAGACTCCAAACTGAGCACAGATCCTGATATGAGTCTGGGTCTCAGGACCCTGAACAGAAACCAAGAGTCAGTTGTTTGACTGACTGAGCCACCTAGGCACCCCTAGAACATTATTTTAAAAAGTAAAAGATAGGGCGCCTGGGTGGCTCAGTGGGTTAAAGCCTCTGCCTTCGGCTCAGGTCATGATCCTGGGGTCCTGGGATCAAGCCCCGCATCTGGCTCTCTGCTCAGCAGAGGGCCTGCTTCCACCTCTCTCTCTGCCTGCCTCACTGCCTACTTGTGATCTCTGCCTCTCAAATAAATAAATAAAATCTTTTAAAAACAATTTTAAATAAATAAACAAATAAATAAATAAATAAATAAATAAAAGCTGTAATAGTGAGATATATAGGGGCAGAGAAGATATTTTTTTTTTTTAAGATTTTATTTATTTGTCAGAGAGAGAGAGGGAGAGAGAGCGAGCACAGGCAGACAGAATGGCAGGCAGAGGCAGAGGGAGAAGCAGGCTCCCTGCAGAGCAAGTAGCCCGATGCAGGACTCGATCCCAGGACACTGGGATCATGACCTGAGCCGAAGGCAGCTGCTTAACCAACTGAGCCACCCAGGCGTCCCTTTTTTTTTTTTTTTTTTAAAGATTTTATTTATTTGTCAGAGAGAGAGAGGGAGAGAGAGAGAGCACAGGCAGACAGAGAAGATATTTCTGACACATTCCTAACATCCTATGGAAGGTACAGCATGCCTTGGTTGTCAGGTTGGATGCCTCGATCAGAGCTAGGAGGGAAGCTGGGGGTTCACTGCATGTGTTGAAACTTAATTACTTGCTGTGGTTGGGAAGCTAAGGTCAATGAATGAAATGGGTCAGTCATAGCAGGTGTAGGGAAAGGCGGAACATTGGGTTGGGAGCCACCATCCTTCAACTGCAGCCAATTCTACTCATGAGGGAGCACGGACCTTGTATTGCTGAATCTCCCACTTTTTTCCAGAAGTAAGATGGCTATATTTTTATATGAAATCTCCAGATCTCATACCGAGGCTATAAAATGTGTTGGGCTGCCAATTTGAGCTCCCTGGTGCCGAGAATGAGAACACTGGATGCAGTGTCACCCTCGTCAAATATTGCACGTGTGTCTCTCCTAGCATCCTGTGGCTTTTGAAAGTGAAAGATGGTCTGTCTTTATACTTTCCAGCCAAGTCCAACTGGGCCAGACTCAGCGTTTAAAGCTATAAGTGTCGGCGGGGATGTGGAGCAACGGAGGTTCCCACACGCTGCTCATGGGTGTGTGAACTGATTCAAGCATGTGGAGAACTCTCTGGCAATAAGTACCAAGACTGAGAATACAACTCTCTTGTCCCTATGACCCAGCAATGCCACTCAAGATAAATATTCAAAAGAAATGCAGTGGATGTTGACAAAGAGACATGCCTTAGAACGTGCATAGGAGCACTATTAGGAATAGTCAAAGACTGGAATACAATGTCCATCAATGGTAGAATGGATAAAAAAGGTACCAAAAAAAAAAAGAACACCCACAAAATAAACGTTTATTGCTTGTTTGTTACATGCAATAACTCGGTAAATCTCATAAACAAAAATTTTTTAAAACATTTTATTTACTTATTTCAGACAGAGAGAGCAAGTGAGAGAACGAATGGACGGGGGCAGAGGGAGAAGCAGACTCCCCACTGAGTGCAGAACCCTATGCCGGGCTCTATCCCACAACTCTGAACCAAAATTAAGAGCTAGATGCTCTACCATCTAAGCCACCCAGGAGCCCCCCAGTACACTTTTTTTATTTGTGCATTTTTTTTTAAACAGACTAGGTTTTTTTTTTTTTTTAAGATTTTATTTATTTATTTGACAGACAGAGATCACAAGTAGGCAGAGAGGCAGGCAGAGAGAGAGAGAGAGGAGGAAGCAGGCTCCCTAGGGAGCCTGATGCAGGGCTCGATCCCAGGACCCTGAGATCATGATCTGAGCTGAAGGCAGAGGCTTTAACCCACTGAGCCACCCAGGCACCCCATTTTGTACATTTTTCTTTATGCATGTTTCAAAATATTATTTGGGGCGGGGGAGCGCCTGGCTGGCTCAGTAGGTGGAGCATGCGACTTGGGATTGTGAGTTTGACACCCATGTGGGGCGGTGAGATCACTTAACAATAAAATTGTAATAAAAATTATTTTTTAAAAAGCAAAATTGGGAAAATGGAGCACTTCTTCTACCTGGGTCTGGAAGGGAGGACAGCATCAACCTGGATTGAGCCTCTGGGTGCTGGGCTTGGACGGGGAGCATGAGCGAGCACTAAACCTTTGATTTCTTAAGTCCGTAGAGAATTGGGCAGTGCTCTGGGGCAGCTTGCTGGTCCTTCTCTCAGATCTGTCTTCCACCTCCCTAGATAGGGAAAGAGAGCGTCATCCTGGATACGCTAGAATGTTGACATGGTAGAAGCAGACCTCTTGGGGGCACCTGGGTGGCTCAGTCATTAAGCGTCTGCCTTAGGCTCAGGTCCTGATCCCAGGGTCCTTGGATTGAGCCCCGAATTGGGCTCCCTGCTCGGTGGGAAGCCTGCTTCTACCTCTCCCACTCCCCCTGCTTGTGTTCCCTTTCTCACTGTGTCTCTCTCTGTCAAATAAGTAAATAGTGATCTTTAATAAAACAAACAAACAAACAAAAAACAAGCAGTCATCTTTCTTATGGAAGCTTCTATATTTTAGGGTCTCTTAGTTACCACAGCTGAGCCTCTGCCCTTTCCCTTAACTTGGGTAGCTGTCGTCATTCACCGACAAGCCACGGACCACAGCTGTGGAAGTACCTGGCGGGCTGCAGTCACTCAGAATGGCCATGGAGTCTGGGCCTCCGCAGCAGTGAACTGTAGAGTGGAGCTCTGGAAGGAACAGCATTATGTCAAGCAACGAGGTAGCCAGGTTAGAGGATGGTTCTCCAAGGTGGGCTGCAGAACAGCAGCACCAGGAGCTTGTTAGGAATGACTCAGAGACTCTGGCATGGACTTGCCTCGCTTGGCGGGCAAACCGTCTGGGGGATCCTGACACACTCTCGAGTTTAAGAACCACCAGCTTGGAAGGGCCAGCAAACTTGCTCCGTGAAAGGCCAGATCATAAATAGTTTAGGTTCCACAGCTCCTGCAGTCTCCGTGGCAATGATTCGGTGTGCCCTTGTAGTGCCCAAGCAGTCACTGTCTGTAAACGAGGGGACGTGACTTGATCCTTTATCCTCTGGGGCCGAGCCCTTCTCTCCAGGTTCCTCATCTTAATCCCTAGAGGCTATCTTAAAAATCTGTGAAATTCTGTAATAAATTTCCTTTACGTATTAAAATCTGGTAGTAGCCAGTAGAGCCACCCGTCCTGGGGGCATCTGCATTTCGGTGTGGGACGATATTTGGTGGTGGGAAGATAGTATTGTGTCCCAATAGCCACGTCAGCCCATTGGTGGTTGGATGTCTTTGAAGTAGGAAGAGGCTTTTGGTTTCCCTGGAGTCACCTTCAGGGGACAGACTGCTCTCATGTAAATTCTGATCTGTCTGTTTGGACTCAGATATTCCTGGAATAAACCTGTATTTATTGTGGTATTCGTTGGGAGCTGTGGGTAGCTTGTTTTATTCTGGGTTCAGAGAGTCTGGAGGGAGGATTTTCTGTGGAACATGCTGACATCCCTCCTTCCCCTAGGCTGCCCTCTTGGGCTGGGGATGCCTTGCCCCTTAGGAACCAGAACAGCCTATACCAGTTCTCCCCACTGTGTAAGCAGAAAACAATCCCCACCATGTCCTTGTGCGTGCAGGTACTAATGCCATCAAGCCAAGGTAGGCAAGTACCTCCTCTCTCTGCTCTACTCAGTGCTCCCCAACCCCATGGGTTGGATGATGCTGCCCAGAGTGCTGAGGACAGATCTTTCAGTCTCCTGACTCAAATCCTAATCTCTTTCAGAAACCCCCTCGCAGCCACACCCAGAAGTAATGTTTTACCAGCCCCGGCCAAACTGACACATTACACTGAACTTCAGAATCCTCCCAGGCTCAAAGTCAATAACATGAAAGTCTCACTGCATCTTATTGGCTCTGAATGGGTAACACGCTACCCTCTGTGACTGGTGAAAGATCATTGCTGATTAGCTAGGTCTGATCCATCTGTTCTATGCTAGAGCTGGAGTGGGGCCACTAAGGAAACTGAGGGAGAGAAAGAGGGAATGAGGAGGTGGGGTGTTTTAAGGAAATCAAAACCCAGGTGCTGTTCCTGAGATGGTGGGACTGGGGTGTATCTCAGTTTGGGTTCCCCCAGAATCTAACCATGAGCCTAGTGTTCAGATTCAAGTAGTTTAGATCCCAGGGGAATAGGGAAGAAAGATAAGAAAGAGAAGAGAGTCAATAAAGAAAGGGTGTGCTATCAAGGAAGTTTTTTCTGTGCGCGGCTGAAGCCCAGTCCCACTGGGGAACTCAGGGATACAGTACAGACCCTGCCTCAAAGTTATCCCAACAGAGGGGCAAGGAAACTGGAGTAGTTACCCAACTCCTCCCTCTTGGATATAGAGCTTCTTCTAGGGCATTAATTCTACTAACAGCAGCTGGCCCTGCACCCCACCTCCCCCGCAAAAAGTCCTCAGGCAAGAGAATTTGGAGGAGTTTGCTGCAAGCAGCCATAATGTGTAGCAGTGAATGCCGAGTAGACGTGTGTGATGTACTAGCAGTGTCTGCCACAGGATACCAGGACAACAAATACCCTCTAATCCTCCCCCATCCCATGCTAGGGATCCTTACCCACAGCAGGTGTTGGGTCCTTCTCAGGAGCCCCTGAGCAAGGCACATTCTTCGTTCTGACAAATGAAAGAAAACATCAAACCCATCCAAACCACAGAAATCAGTGAGTACCCAGAGCAAACATCAAGCAAACCCTATTTCATAGGTATTACCCCATCAAAGGAAGAGAAGGTTTGCATGCTGACACAGTGCTCTGGGCCACAAGCTAAAGCTCTCAAAATGGCATAGTTGGCTCAGTTGATAGGAACAGATGAGCTGAGTTCAAGACATCTCCACCTAAAGCTCATGGACCAGGATTGGGAAGTGTGGACATCCCAGCAGAACTCAGAACTGCTCCTGGAATTGAGTGGATGAATGCTGGACCCCCAGAAATCTCCCACAGGTGTTGGTCACAATCCTAACCCTTCAATTGGTTGATGTATCAAAATGGCCAACAACTATAATTTCCACAACATGAACATGACAATTGAGCATTTTTACATTTCCTCCTTTGCTCCCTTCTTTCAATTATCTTATCTTTAAATCCTTCCATGAGTTCCTTTAGCAGCTTTTTTTTTTTTTTTTAAGATTTTATTTATTGGGATGCCTGGGTGACTCAGTCGATTAATAATCTCCTGCCTTCAGCTCAGATCATGATCCCAGGGTCCTGGGGTCAAGTCCTGCTTCGGGCTTCTTGCTCAGCAGGGAACCTGCTTCTCCCTCTGCCTGTTGCTCTCCCTGCTTGTGCTCGCTCGCTCTCTCAAATAAACAAAATCTTTTTAAAGATTTTTTTAAATTTATTTATTTGACAGACAGAGATTACAAGTAGACAGAGAGAGAGAGGGAGGGGGAAGCAGGCTCACCACTGAGCAGAGAGCCCGATGTGGGGTTCGATCCCAGGACCCTGAGATCATGACCTGAGCCAAAGGCAGAGGCTTTAACCCACTGAGCCACCCAGGCGCCCCTAAAAAAATCTTTTTAAAAAATTTATTTATTTATTTATTTGACAGAGAGAGACACAGGGAGAAAGGGAATACAAGCAGGGGGAGTGGGAGAGGGAGAAGTAGGCTTCCTGGTGGGCAGAGAGCCCGATGTGGGGCTCGATCCAAGGATCCTGGGATCCTGACCTCAACTGAAGACAGACACTTAACGATTGAGCTACCCAGGCACCCCCCCCCTCCTTTGATAACTTTAAAAAGGACTTATGCTTCTTTACCTTGATTTCTTAACTGTGGTGTTTTTTTTTTCTTATTTTTAAAAAATATTTTACTATGATCTTCATGGTATCTGGCTCTTCTGATCTTTTTGGGAACAGGGGGACATTAGAAAAATGTCTTTTTTAAATTTTTCTTTTCTTTTTTTTTTATTTTAATACGATAATTTGTATGACCTGGGAATTAGTTAATCCTTATAACTCGAACACTTAAAGAATCTCACTGGTAAATTGTTTAGCTCTAAGTCATATCTAAGAGGTATTTTATTTTATTTTATTTTATTTAAGATTTTATTTATTTATTTGACAGAGATCACAAGTAGGCAGAGAGGCAGGCAGAGAGAGAGGTGGAGGCAGGCTCCCTGCTGAGCAGAGAGCCCGATGCGGGGCTGGATCCCAGGATTCTGGGATCATGACCTGAGCTGAAGGCAGAGGCTCAACCCACTGAGCCACCCAGGCACCCCTAAGAGGTATTTTAAACTTAAGAAATTTTTATTTTAGGTGTGTCTTTTTTGCAAGGAGTTTATAGTTGAGTTGGAAGTATTTATCTTTAAAATGAGGGCTTACGTTTTAATTCTTATTTTCAAAGATAATCTTTATTTATTTATTTTTAAAGATTTATTCATTTATTGTAGAGAGAGAGTGAGCAAGCCCGTGTGCACACAAACGGGGAAAGGACAGAGGGAGAGAATCTCAAGCAGACTCCCTGCTGAGCTCACAACTTGGCATAGGCCTCAACCTCACACCCTGAGATCATGACCTCAACCAAAATCAAGAGCCAGAGGCTTAACTGACTGAGCCACCCAAAGGCCCCCCAAATTTTTTAGAGCAATTTTTGGATTACATAAAAATTACATTATAGAGATAGCACAGAAACTTCCCATACACCCACACCCATCTTCCTTATTATTACCATCTTAAATGTGTGGTACCTTTGTTATAATTAATCAGTATTGATACGTTATTATTAACTGAAACCCATGCTTTATTCAGAACTCCTTATTTTTTATTTCATGCCCTTTTTTCTGTGCCAGGATCTATCCAGGATACCACATTACATCTCGTCATTATGACGCCTTAAGCTCCTCTCTCTCTCTCTCTCTTTTTTAAGATTTTCCTTATTTATTTGAAAGACAGAAAAGCACGAGAGACAGAGCATGAGCTGGGCGGGGTGGGGGGGCGCGTTACAGAGGGAGAAGCAGACTCCGTGCTGAGCAGGGAGCCTGACTGCATCCTTGATCCCGGAACTCTGAGCTCATCATCTGGGCTGTAGGCAGACATTCAACCAACTGAGCCCCCCAGGTACCCCCCTCCTTAAGCTCCTCTTGACTGTGACAGTTTCTCAGACTTTCCTTATTTTTGATGACATTGTCAGTTTTGAGGGGTACAAATATGTATTTTATAGAATGTTCCTCATTGGACTTTTCTTTTTTAAGATTTTATTTATTTATATGACACAGAGAGAGAGAGAGAGATCACAAGTAGGCAGAGAGGCAGGCAGAGAGAGAAGGAGAAGCAGACTCCCTGATGAGCAGAGAGCTTGATGCAGAGCTCGATCCTAGGACCCCAGGATCATGACCTGAGCTGAAGGCAGAGGCTTTAACCCATTGAGCCACCCAGGCGCCCCTCCTCATTGGACTTTACCTCATGATTAGACCAGGGTTTTGGGGGAAAAGAAAATGGAGGTAAAGAGTCATTCTCTCTGCGTTTTTTCAGCAGTGCATATTACCTGCATGACTTACCACCACTGACATTGATCTTGACCACCTGGTTGAGACAGTGTTTGTCAGGTTTCTCCACTATGAAGTTTCTCTTTTCTATAGTGTCCTCAATGGAACGAAGTCACACCTGAGGAGTGGAGAGGGATGCCTCACCTCCTAGAAAACGGCACAGAAGGCAGGCTAACCCTCGCCCCACCCTCCAAGAGTCCCGCGTCCTCTTCCTCAGAACTTGTCAGTGTGTTACACAGTGCAGAGCAAATAAGGATGTGCAGGGTGGGGAAGGAAAGGAAGAATCAAGGATGACTTGGAGGTTTCTGGCTGAGGATGCTGAACGAATGTCATTTATGGAGTTGGCGCTGCCAGGGGTAGGGATGTGGGGAAGGAGAGATTGAGGGGGAACATCAACATTTTTTCTGACTTTCTAGGATATTTTGGAGACAGTCAGATGGAGTCAGCAAATAGGCGACTGGATCTGGGGAAACATGAAGCTCTCAGGAAGGCAGGGAGTGCTTTGATGACTTCGAAGGTCATGGGATGTAACATCAAGGAGTGGGCGAGATTTCCTTGGGGGAAGAACAGGGAAGATGAAAAGGGGCAGGACCATCCCCTGAGGAAGAGCTGAGAACAGAAGCCAGGTTGGAGGGGGTTCCATGGGAGGGAAAGTGAACACAAAACGAAAAAGCGTGGGCACTTATTGTAGAACATGGGTCGTGCTTCTTGAAGTCGAGCAAACACCTGCAGGGGTTATGAAACCAACACATCTGGGCCCAGAGTTTCTGAGTCAGGATGTCTAGAATGGTACCTAGGAATCTTCATGTCTAACAAATTCCTGGGTGATGTTGATGCCACCAGCCTGAGGACACTTTGAGAACCACTGTCAGAATGAACTACGCTTGGGTATGACTGGGCATGAGAGAACCAGTGGGAAGGGGGGAGAAAGGAAGACGTCTAAAGATTGAAGACAACAGCATATTTGCTTGCGGGTGGGAACAACCCGATAGAGTGGGGGAGATGGATGGGACAGAATAGGAGGGGACAAATGAAGGGACAGTTCTTGGCAACTCAAAAGGGGGCTGGATTTGTAGCATCGTGGGGACTTTGGCCTCTGATAGGAGAACAGGCATTTACCCCAAGGCAGCAAGTGTGCATAGATTTTGGAGATTAGCAGTGGGAGATTGAGAAAGCTTGCTTGTAGCGTTGACAAAGATGGAGACTTGATCTGCAAGCTTCTGGACTCTGTATTCTCAAGGAAGACTGAAGGGAGAGTACTGTAAATGTTGGAGATTTGAGGCAAAGGGAGAAGGTATGAACTGATCATCTTGGGGCCAGGAAGTCAACTTTCCCAGACTGGCCTAATAGAACTTTCTGTAATCAGGTATTATTGAATCATCTGTGCTGTCCAATAGAGTAGCTGCTAGCCACGTGATATAATGGATATTTAAATTAATTAAAATTAAATAAAAAATAGAAATGTAGTTCCCCACACTCACTAGTCACATCTTAAGGATCCATGGTGTGTTTTTAGAGAGACGTAGTTGCGCTGTGGAGCTGCGTGGAGGGTGTTTGAGATTTGTGGAACCAGCAGCCCTGGTTTGTGATTTTTTTCCCCAGGAACATTCGCCAGCTCAGCAACAGGCCCAGAGAAGGTGGGTGAGACAGGCCTTTTAGGGTGAGTTTTTTCCAGAAAGGTGGGTCCGAGGGAGAGAGGGCCAAAGCATCAAGGACATTGGGGATGGAGTGACCATAACGCAGGACTGTGAAATGTCTGCTGCAGGACCCCAGACAAGAAAAGCCATGAAGCTTAAAGGACTCTCAGATGTGCCCTTGAATGTAAAAATGTAAAAAGGGCCCTAACAGAATAAAACATTTATCTTAGCTTTTCTATAAACTCCATCTCAGAGATCAATTGTTGATAAGCGGAAGTTTGTACAACACTCCAACTAATAAAGAAAAGAGTGATAGAATTAGAGCATCTGCGATCTTTAAGTTACTAATGAAATAAAGCTCATATAAGCAATGCTCATTAATGGCTGCTAAAACCACCAAAAAGGAAAGGATATTTTGTGTCTCTTGCTGGAAGAACTCAATGCCACCTGAAGTGTCCTTGGTAAAAAATCAACCGAGAATCTGATCAAGCTTCTAGGTCCAATCTACAGAACATGTTAGTACCAGGAAGATAGAATCAGTAAAATCTAGACTGTGGAAAATTCTACCAAGTAAACAACTTGCTTTCTTCAATAAATTAATTGCATGGAGAGAAAAAGAGGTGGAAGGACACATCAACAATAATGATATCGTGGTTATGTATGTTAGGGTTTTTTTTTTTAAGATTTTATTTATTTATCTGACAGAGAGAGAGCATGAGAGAGAGAGCACAAGAAGGCAGAGCAGCAGGTGAACAAAGAGGCAGAAGCAAGCTCCCCCCCACTGAACAGGGAGACTGACATGGGGCTTGATCCCAGGACTCTAGGATCATGGCCTGAGCTGAAGGCAGACACTTAACTGACAGAATCATCCAGGCACCCCTGTTACGTGTTCTTATAGTTTAGGAATACACACTGAAATATTAGCCATTGAAATTATATATCTGGGATGTATTTCAAAATAATCTCAGTAGTGGGCATAAGTGAAGGAAGAGTGCAGGGCACCTGGCTGGGTCAGTCGATGGAGCATGTGACTCTTGATCTCAGGATTCTGAGTTCAAGCCCCATGTTTGATGTAGAACTTACTTTAAAATAAAACTCTCGGGGCGCCTGGGTGGCTCAGTGGGTTAAGCTGCTGCCTTCGGCTCAGGTCATGATCTCAGGGTCCTGGGATCGAGTCCCGCATTGGGCTCTCTGCTCAGCAGGGAGCCTGCTTCCCTCTCTCTCTCTCTCTGCCTGCCTCTCCATCTACTTGTGATCTCTCTCTCTGTCAAATAAATAAATAAATAAAATCTTTAAAAAATAAAATAAAATAAAATAAAATAAAAATCTCAAGGAAGGAAGGAAGGGGCGGGCCCTGGGTGGTGCTGTAGGTTAAGCGTCTGACTCTTGGTTTTGGCTCAGGTCATGATATCAGGGTTGTGAGATCTGGACCTGTGCTGCGCTCCATGCTCAGCTCGGAGTCTGCTTAAGATGCTCTCCTTCGTCCTCTGCCCCTCCCTTCAATGCTCACACGTGTGTATGTGCTCTCAATCTTTCTCTCTATAATACATAATTCTAAAAAAAAAGAAGGAAAGAGAAAGAAAAGAAGGAAGGAAGGAAGAAAGAAAGGAAGAAGGGGCCATTTGATGATTAGTGATGGGTACCTGAGGCTTCATTATACTATTCTTTCTGCTTTATGAGTATTTGAAATTTTCCATAATAAAAACATTAAATAAAAATAACTTCCTGTACTGGATACGCATTCTAGATATACGCCTGCATCTCTCTCCTTTCGTAGCTAAGCATCTTGAAGGCATTATCTCTGCTGGTTTTCTCACATCCTTCCTTCTGCTCATGCCTCCAACCATGCAGTCCTCCATCTGCCCGTGTCCCTTCCCCAGACATGCTCAGGCCAATGTTCCCAGGACCTGCACTCCCTTGACACTGTTTGCCACATCTACCTTTTTAAACATCCGGGCTGACCACATCTTGGCTTGATTTTACTGGGGAACCCCTTTTATTCTCCATCTGTTGGAGAAAATGATGATGATAGTAGGGTATTCCTTCCTTGCTACTTATTGCCATGTAACAATCCCTGTCCCCCCCCCACCCCCACAAGCGATTTGAGGAATTTGAAGTGCTGTTTATTATCTCTGTGGTCTGAAGATTGATGGTCTCAGCTGGGTGGCTTTTCTTGGGTTCTTGGGGTCCCTTAAGTGGCTGCAGCTAGATGGTACCCAAGGCTTGGTTTGCCTTCACCTACATGCCTGGGCTTAGACTGGGCTAGCCGGAGGAGCTGAAGCTGGTCAGTTATTTCACTCTCTCCGTATGACTTACCCTATAGCTAGCTTGGGTTTCTTCTCAGGATACTCAGACATTGTACATAATGGCTGGCTTCCTAGGGCACCTGGGTGGCTCAGTCATTTGAGTGTCTGCTTTGGGCTCAGGTCATTATCTCGGGGTCCTTGGATTGAGCCCCGTGTCTGGCTCAGCAGGGAGCCTGGTTCTCCCTCCATCCCTCCCCCTGCTTGTGTTCCCTCTCTCAAAAATAAATAAAAATCTTAAAAAAACAAAACAATAACAAAAACAAAAACGAAACAGATGGCTTCCCCCAGAGTGACTATTCAAGAAGACAGGAAGTGGAAACTTGTGTCCCTTATAGCAAGGAATCTGGCCCATCCCTTCACCATATTCTGTTGGTCAAAGCTGTCACAGAGCCTGCCAGGGTTCCAAAGAAGCGCCTTAGTGAAGTGCCAGGGAGAAAATCTCAGAGTCTTCAGAAACCAACGTTACTGTCTATTGTAAAAGCACTCTCTTTCTCCGTCTTTCCCACTCTTTCTTCCTACCCTTCAACATTTTCTCAATCAGAATTTCTCAAAATATTAATGTGCTAAGTACTCCTTTGGTTGCAAGAAATATCAACCCCACCACACTGGGATGGACCCTTGAGTCAAAATAAAGATAATAAAATCATGTGACATTGTCTCCCACCCTGGTTTGTGGATCTGGATTTATATATACCTATAAGCATCTTAAGAATATTACATCAGTGACTTTTATGGTGATAGTCAACTCACTCCCAAGTCATCTTTGTACATTTATATTTTTGTGGTACCAAAAATAATAGAGATTTGTTGTATCACATGTGTGCCCTTAATTTACATGTCCTCTGTCTCACAGGAGTAAGCTGAAAAGTAACTGTGGTCTGGTGACTTTTGGAAAACCAGCTTTTAGTTCATCGCAAAAGGACACATTGCCTTTTCTTTTCTTTTCTTTTTTTTTAAAGATTTTATTTATTTATTTGACAGAGCAATAATAGAGAGAGAGAGCACAAGTAGGCAGAGTGGCAGGCAGAGGAAGAAGCAGGCTCTCCACTGAGCAGGGAACTTGATGTGGACTCGATCCCAGGACTCTGGGATCATGACCTGAGCCAAAGGCAGCTGCTTAACCAACTGAGCCACCCAGACACCCCAGGACACATTGCCTTTTCCATGAGTCACGGGAGAGCAGAGAAGTAAGGCGGTGTCATTTTAATGGGTGTTTAGTTGAAACTCTCAGCAGCAAGTGGGAAAGCACAATTCCAACTGGTTCAAGCAAAAAAGAGAGACCAAGAGATAGAAGAGTATTTTTGACCATGTAGACCTGAGGACTCAAGTCATGCTCTCCCATCTCATTGCTTTGCTTTCTCTGTGTTTTCTTCAACCGTGGGCAGCTGCTGGGGGCGAAGGTGGCTGGATACCCCAGGCTTGCATCCCCTCTTCTCTCAGCCTCAGGGAAAGGGAGTCTCAGTTTGGATCTCATATCTGCCCTTGATGCAATACTGTGGTCAAGGGGAAGCCTCCCCCAGGAGGGATGGAGTCAGCCTGCCCAAAACTGCACATTCAGGCACCAGAAGAAGGCAGATCAAATGCCAGAGGGCAGATGAAAATGCCAGGTGTCCTCTGCAGCTAGACTCTTCCTTTTCCCGCACTCAAAGATGTGCCCAGGAGCAGTGAGAGCTCATTGGTGTGGAAGACACACTGAGATCTGGTTCCTAGAAAAATCAGTGTGTTTATAAACTGAGGACCCCATGGGCAAGGAGGTCCCCCACCGGCACATCTCAGACCGACTGAGGGCCCCGATAGACTCACTCTTGTTTCTGCTGACCTCAGGATGCACATTCTTCGCATCACGGTGCACCCCTAATGAGGGGCTTCAGAGCAGGGGTTCTTGACCTTTCTAAACATCTCTTGTGAAATAGATATAAAATGAGCATTTCTCTCTCACAAAAGATCACTTAGTGAAACAGTATGTGTCTAGGGCATATTACCCAGTGTCTCGATCAGAGAAGACATTCGATTGACATTGACCGTTGTTATTTGTACAATAGACAAATACTTCCTACGAGCACATTCACAGCTATGATTCCATTTATTCTCGTAGTAACCCTGTGAGGTAGGTGAGAGACACATTATTGTCCCATTTTAGGGATGAAGACACTGAGGCTCAAAAATTTAGATGATTTTGCCATATCCTTAGAGCTTCTCAGTGGCAGAGCTAGATTTCAAAGCCAAGCTGTTGGCTTCTCAGTGCTACCTCCCTGTTATCCCCAAATCACAAATCACAATGCTGACCAAGAAAATGTGGGGATGCCTGAGGACAGCCTTCCAGAACAATACAAGCTATTCATGCCAGTCATCACTGTCTAAGACCCCCTCTGCCCAACAGAAATATGATGAAAACCACAAATGTAATGTTAAATTTTACAGTAGCCACATAAAAAAGTCAAAACAAAGTAAAAGAAAAACCCAAAATAGGGACACCTGATGGCTCAGTTGGTTTAGTGGTTGCCTTCAGCTCAGGTCATGTTCCTGAGGTCCTGGGATCGAATCCCATGTGGGACTCCTTGCTCAGGGGAGAGCCTGATTCTCCCTCTGCCTGCAGCTTCCTCTGCTTGTGCTCTCTCTCTGACAAATAAATAAATAAGATCTTTAAAAAAAAACCCAAAATAACAAGCAAACAAAAAAAAACAAATGGAAGTTAATTATATTACTATATTTTATTTAACCCAATATATCCATAATATCATTTCAACATGTAAATCAGTATACAAAACTATTAACAAAATATTTTAGAGTCTTTCTTTTTTCATAGTAAGTTTTCAAAATCTGGTATGTATTTTACACTGATAGCACATTTTAGTTCAGACCAGCCACCTTTCAAGTGCTCAAGAGCAGTATGTGGGGCACCTGGGTGGCTCAGTCAGTTAAGCGCCTGCCTTTGGCGCAATCGTGATCCTGGTGTGCCAGGATCGAGTCCCACGTCTGGCTCCCTGCCTGCTTCTCCCTCTCCCTCTGCCTGCCACTCTGCCTACCTGTGCGCTCTCCATCTGTCAAATAAATAAATAAAATTTAAAACAGAAAAAAAAAAAAAAAGCAGCGTGTGACCAACCAGTGATTCTTGTTTTGGACAGTGTAGGACTGGAGGCAAACGAGGCATGCATTTAGGACTCCAGAAAGGCAGGATTATGAAAGTCAGGGGACTAGGGGAAGAAAGATGAGGATTTTGCTTTAATGCGTTTAGCTAGAACCTTGCAAATTATTCTAGAAAGAAGAGATTTAAAATAAGCACACATAATATGTGGGTTGGTGGTGTTTTTATTCTGAATTCCAGTAAAGGGGGGAAGATGAGACACCATAATCTTGTTCTGGGTTAGAAGATAGCTAACCGAACGTCTTACTGCTGTCCAGGGGATAATGCCAGTTACAGAATCAATGGGCCAAGATGCGGCAACAGAACCCACTGTAGCTAGGTGAATCAGAAAAGCAGTTCATTAAAGGATGTTAGGTGGCTTGTGGAATCTCCAGGGGACCATACAATCAATTTTAGAAGGGACAAGCCTGTAACGCGCCTCAAACTGATGTTCCTGGCTTCTCCAGTAGGGGCTCTGTCTCTGCCATCTCTGGCTCAGAGCGCCTGAGTTACTACCACCCTCCGTGAGCACAGCACATGGCCACCAAGACCTGACCAAGGCTTCCTTCTTAAATGAAGTCTGTGGCTATATTCCAGTTGCAGAACCTGGGTCACATCCTTGTACCCATAGCCAGGGAGTCTGGAAAAGCTATTTTCTGTCCCTTGTGAGGAAATGAGACTCATAACAGAAAACTACCCCAAAGTAAAAGTGAACAAGCAGTATTAAGCTTCCTCAAACATGGTACATGTCCACT